>NW_020230078.1:1107500-1281187 GCF_003227715.2 Harpegnathos saltator
AGAGAGAGAGAGAGAGAGAGAGAGAGAGAGTGAGCAAGCGCGTTAAAAACGCGACACAAAGACCGGCGATGCCTTCTGTCGCTAACGGAGCCCTGCGGCGTTTTATAGGACAATACTAGACGGGCGCAATACAAAGAGCCCGCAAATTGGCTTCGATGGTTCGTAGACAGGCCGCCATTCGAGCAAATCAGCGCCGCGAGGTTACGGTCGTCAAATCAATATTTGCACCTCGCCACCCTCGCGCACACACAGAGGCAGACAGAGAGAGAGAGAGAGAAAAGGGGGGAGAGATACAGAAGGAGTGAGAGAGGAAGAGAACCGGTGTGCAAAGTCAGGCGTGTCGGAATTAGCGAAGAAGGAAGGAAGGAAGGAAGGAGGCAGAGGGTAAAGAGGGTTGGACTCGGCGGTGAAGGACGACGGCGTGGCGGAGAGAGGACGCCGAGGGAGCGCTCTCGCGCGCGAGGGGTTGGGACGACGGCGGGATTACGTGGTTGGTGGCGTTGGAAATCGGTGGTAAACTGAATTAACCTTGTTGACCCGCGACCGTATGTTACCAATGACTTTCTGTTACGTTGGCCGGGGGAGAGTCGCGCGCGGATAGAGTCCATTATAATGAAACGCCGCGCGGAAGAACGGAGCAGGAGTGATCGAGGAAGTGTCCCGTCTGGCGGGAGATGCGCTCGCTCGTGCAAACGTGTACTTTCCACCTCGTAACCCCCTTCTTCCTCCGTACCCTCCACGGCCCTCTTCAACCTCGATCGTTCGTAAGCTATTGGCTTCCGCCGAGCAGAAAGATTTGTTGACTTCGTCTACTTGGACGTAGATAGGTAGGTAGGTAGGTAGGTAGGTAGGTAGGTAGGTATGCAGGCAGGTAGGCAGGTAGGCAGGCAGGCAGGCAGGTTGGCAGGTTGGGGATGTAGGTATTTGCCGAAACAAGAACGTCCGGCAGCTCTATGCCGGTATATCGAACCTCCTGCTCTCGCGTATTAATGCGGCGGAAGTTAGTTTCCGATTCGTAGCAGCTAAACTCGAGCACGCCAACCTTGCAGCAATTTTTGGTATGTAATGCAGTCTGTAGCACATCGATCAAGCCGACGATTACGTTTTCGCGTTTCGGCTTTTCCGTGTCGACAAGCGACAGCACGATCAGACGCACGGACGATAAGTTGCTCGGCTTGAATGCCTTTCGGGTTCGCATCGCGGCGGTCTAGCGCCACCGACGTTGCATTACGGGGGGATGTAACAGCGGAGGTGTCGAGTTTCCCCTTCGCGCGCACAGAGGAGACTTCGTTAGAAACGCGAATAGCTAGTACTCTTGTTCGGCGAGGAATAATTTGTTTGTCGGCTTTCCTCGACGAGCGTGTCTTAATCCGACGGGAATTTGCGCGAGGTGAGTTCGATCGATCCAGGTCACAAGTTCGATTTAATTTAGGGGCTAACGCGGACAGCGTCGTCTGAGCGGTCCTCGACGCTGCGAAGCAGTGCGCGACGGTGGATTGCTATAAAGATTAGCCGGGAAATCATCGCTCGGAGTCGCGATATCATCGCGTGTAAAAGTTTCCTCGCGCTCGACGCAGAATGACGCGAGAGATCGGCCTTGTGCCTCTTCTTCACGAGCTAACGTTTTCTCAGGATCGCGCGACGATCGCGTGTCGCGGCTTTGCGAAAATAAATGTCTGTCGGTAAACACGCGCGGTACACACACACATCGCAAGCGCGCGAGCTCGCCCGATTCGACTCGAAGGAAAGAGCCGCTCGCGCGACTCCACTTCAACGAGGAGGGTCGAGCGCCCGACGATGCGCGCTGTTTGTTATTTCCCTACGGAATCGCTCGCGGGCTCGGAGTCGCAGAAAGCCAGCCGAAACTGTCACGTCGCGCACGCCGAAGCGGAGTGTAGGTGTTCGTTGATTGAGAGTAATCTGTTTTGTTAATTGCAAGGTCCGCAGAGTCCGATACCTGCGGTTGCGTTGTGCTGCGTTCAGCATTACGAGCTCTCTCTCTCTCTCTCTCTCTCTCTCTCCCTCCCTCTCTCATTGTCGCTGACGCTCCTAGTCGCTCCTCCATTCGCCCGGTAGATCACCCTCCGACTCACCCTCAGCGTCGTCCCTACGTACCAGCGGCTCACACAACATCACCGACCGCAGCGTGAGCCTGAGTCGCGGAGAACAGCGAGGATACTACGGGGGCGGTTAACCGACTAATTGCAATACTGACGCGCCCGTTCGCAGTATTTGTGAAATTGCGATCATATCCGTCGTCCTTGCGACGCCTATCGGTGGTATAATAGGCGCTATCCGTGTACACCGCAACCGCGCTCGCGCGTTCGAGCGTGCGCGCTAATGGACCGTCAAAAGCGGGATTCAGCGTTCTTTTCCGGCCGCGAGTCGCGTCATTTTTCAGCCGACGTGTCCGACCCGCTCGATTTACAACGGGAGCCGGCGGAAAAACGTGAAACAAAAATAGAGAGGGAAGAAAAAAAATGCAGCGCGGCTGTTATATTGTTGCAGCAACGAGCGGCGATCGGCTCGTAAATGCAGGAAGTCGAGCAAGGAAACGAGTTTCGGTCGCGCCGGCTGACAAATACAGCGCGATCACGCACCCTTTTTTTCCTTTTTCCGCGGTTCCCTTCGGTTAGCGCGGGAGAGGATCTGCTTGGTGTCGCTGCTGAACGCGCTGAACGGCAACAATCTGTCTCGTAAGGCGCGAAGCCGCGCCTTACGAGAACGAGACAATCGACGAACTCTCTCTCTCTCTCTCTCTCGCCCTCCCGCTCGCGTTCTCCCCTGAGAGCGGAGGGTAACGTCACGGCGCGCGCGATCGATCGATCGTACCTGGCGCGTCGCGCTCGCGTTACTTTGCTCTCGGGTATAACGAAGAACACGTCGCGAGGAATTTCGCGTAACAGCACAGCGCGAATTTCAACATCGCTCTCGTCGTCCTTTAGAAGTTATCCAAGTTGCACGCTCATGATATTCGATTGCGGCTGCTCTCGGCTGACGTTTTGCCACAAGAACGCTCCCTTTCTCTATTTACGGATAACGCGAGAATAATCATCATCGCTAACGAGAAAAGTTCCCGGTGGTTTTCCTCAAGCTCGCGTTACAGGCGATGTCCTTTGTGACATAGTGTATAGCTACGCTCGCGCAAGGTTATCAACTACTCCATACATTCCTCCACGCTCGTTTCCGCCGGAAGGCTCATTCTCGCCTGAGAAAGACTAAATTTTTTGCCTCCTGTTGGTAGAAAAACAACGCTGCCGATACGAATATTATAGAGTGGCGATAACACGACTCCCCCCCTCCCCTTCCCGCTCGTCTGTTTATCCGCCAGCGAATGGAAACGAGAAACAGAGCGCGGAGCGTTTAAAACGTTCTTGTCCCCTCGGGGGTCGCTCCGGCGACGTAAAAATATCTGTAGGCGGTCGAATGTACTCACCGGTCGTGTACATAGCGACACCCTTCAGGGTCACCGGCTCGAGAATGGCAGGCTCGCTCCTCCCTTTCGCATTAATCGCATAGAGAAAAAGTCGATAGCTTCTGCCTGTGGTTAGACCCGCGACCTCGAAAGTCGGCCCGTTGGGACCCGCCGCTACGGTTTTATTTAACAGAATCGGACCCCCGTCCTCGTCGGCCACGACGTCGAGCTGATAACTGTATATCGGAAGACCTCCGTCGTAGCCCTCCAGGCATCGCACCACCAGCCCCGTCCCCGACTTCGTGCCGAGCTCCTCCATGTCCAAGGGCGCCGACATCTCCGTGGCGCTACAATTGTGAAGAGCGTACGGACGACCCGCGGCTATGACCTGTGCGAAACAAGCAACCCGTGGATAAAGTGTATTTGCGTTAGGCGAACAATACGTCCTTTATTGCATTACAAACGAGACGGAACAGTCAGTCCCGCGACGTCCGGCCGGAAAACGTCCGCGTACCGCTCCGTCCGGAAATTTCTCGGCGCGCTTAACACGCATCGCTTCACTGCGCACTTTAATTTCAGCGATACAATTTAACCGTTGCGCCGTTACAAACGTGCGTTCCTTTCTTTCCGTTTTTCTTTTTTCTCTCTCTCTCTCTCTCTCTCTCTCTCTCTCGCCCCCGCCTTCACCGTCCAGCAGTCTCCGCGATGGACGGGAAGCGAGCGAGCGAGCGAGCGAGCGAGCGAGCGATCTTCCGCGTAGCGCCGGTAAACGACTTTACGCGGAAGACTTTCATATGCACGTCAAATACGAACGCGTTATCGCACGGTTCGTACCGTCAAAGAAGCCCTCTCGTTTCTCCCCCTTCTCCTCCCTCTTTCTCCCGCATTCCTCGTAGATACCGTCGATCGATCAAAATGAAAATGTATGGAGCACGTGATGCCGTAGCGTACAATGTATGAAATTTATGAAGGAAATAGCCGGCAACATGACGTACGTCGTGTAAATACCGGAATATTTGAAGTATGCAGTATGGATGGTCTAACCACTTTCAGATCAGACAGATCGATACGGCCGAGCATCGCGCTGGACGTAATGATCGACGGAACACCGTATCGTCAACCCTATCAATCGGGAGTATCTTTCGATCTGGGATTAAAGTGGATTCCGGTATCGCGGTGAACGGTAAACCCACACTCTCCCTCTCTTTCTCGGTGTTCATTTTCATGATCATGTAGAATTGTCAACGAATTTCTTCTCACAGTCTCGCGGTTCAACGACACTCGCGTGACCCTTGCATACGAAATGCATACGGATCGACGAGCGGAAAGCGCTCAAACGCGCGGAGCGCGTCGGAATTTAATTATAGAAACGGAATATATCAGTAATTTTACGAAGCACGTTATCTCATACTTTGTATAATGATGAAGAAACAAATGTATCGCATGGACGAAACACAATCCGTCAGCATCGAGGGTCTGCCGCGAGAATCGAAAGAAAGCAGATACATTTGTTCATCCGGATTCAAAAGTATCCCCTGAATCGAAACTTTCAGAAACCTGCTCATTTCCCAGTACGACGCATCTCTCGCGTTCTCAACACGTTTAATCTTATTAAAACTCCCGGCATACCTTCATTCGAAGATAACTCAAGGACCCGTCCGTTCGCTCTCTCGCTGAAGCTTACTTCGCGAGAAGCTCTTCATTCTCATTCCTGATTTCTCATTCCGTTAATTGCAAAGAAAGGGATTGACCATCTTTTACAGAAGACCGACTCGAGTCTAATCGAAGAGAAAAAGGGAGAAGAGGCAAGAGGAGATCATTATCGTCATTATCATCATATCGCACAATGGAAGAGAAACACCGTAACCGTGCGGCTGGGTGTGCGTGCGTCTCGGTAAAAGCGATCGTGTCTATTCACGCGTCTATTCGGCGGGAGCGTACGTTAAGCTAAAAGCACGAAATTCTGAATCACACGTCGGAAAGCCACGCGGAAGCGTACGCGGCGCGGTGCGCGAAGAAGTGAAAAGGCACAGGCGGAAAAGAGAGTACTTGCCTGAAAGAGGCAGGGTGTTCGTTGCTTGCCAACCTGGTTGCTCGCCCAGCATGCCACCGTACCGTAATCCATTTCCGTAGCCGGCGTATAGTCCAGCCTGGATCCGTGAAACTGTTGGTACTCTTTCAGACTGTCCGCGACGGACGGTGTGCCGGGCGCCGATGCGTGGGAATAACGCGAGTGCGGTACCTCGACCAGCTCGCCGGAATTATTGAATGTCCAATGGAAGGTCAATGGAGCCGGATGGCTCTCCACGGAGCACACTAACGACACGGTTTCCTGTTTCAAAGCGCCGACCACCACTTCGCTCCTGCCCTCCTTGCACACCGGCGTATCTGTAAACAAAGTCGTCGTACTTCGCCTAACGCGGGTGGCCTTTCCGCTAACAACGATGGAGTGGCGCAAAGTTTGAAGTGCAGGGTGATTTATTACTCGCTTGTCAAGATTAATGTGTAACAAAGTGTACCGTAGTTTACCTTCTTCCACCGCCCCGAGAAATTTCATTGTCCGACGATAATAAGCGCAAAAACTGCAGCAGCTGATTAATTTACGTCTTCGGCCACGTCGCGCCGCCGTGCATACGGCCCGTAAATCAATCGACCTTCCGTTCTCGTCGTGAAATAATACTAACGGCGATTTAAATGGATATATTCGACGTTCGGGTTCGTTGCACGATATGATCCCTGTGTGTGTGTGTATATGTGTGTGCTCGTGCGCTTGCTCGATATCCCAACGAGATCCGCGGGTGTCAAACGGAAGAAGAAGCAGCTCGACACCGTTCAGCCCGCTGCACGGCCGATCGATAGTCTAATAGGAAATTCCCTTGACATCGGTATTTGCGATAGGCCATGACATGCGGAAATCCCACACGGCGGGAGTGATGATTTACGAGCTGAAGCTGGGAATCACGGATAGAGTGAAAGAGGGAGAGAAAGGGAGCGACAGGGGGAGTGAGGGAGGGAGGGAGAGTGAAGAGAGAAGGGAACAGAGAGAGAGAGAGAGAGAGAGACTGTCTGTTTGCAATTTGATACAGTCTATGTCTATATCTACTAAAGTAATTGCTAGGATGAGAAGTCGGGGATCTCTCGGCGATGTTACGATATATCGACATATCAACAAGACGGCGCGTCTGTTTACCAAAGGAGTATATTTTGCACACAGCGGCGTCTTGGCGGCGCTCATTATCGAAAGTTGTGGAAGTTGGATCGTGGCTTCTTTGTCTAATAATCTTAATACAACACACCTCGAGGCGACAATAGCTTCGTGGAACTCCAGAAAATATTTTTCTCAAGTGCGCTTCGCGATTTCGCGCAAACTATTCAAGATACGGCTCGTGCATTTTGCTCAAACGTCTTTGAGCCCGTCTTTAATCCGACTCTGTGTCATCTCTGTTCCCTTCTTGAAAGTTATATTTCCATGAAAACTCGCTCTCCCGCCTTTCGACAATCCGAACGATTTAGGAAAACGTGACCAAAGACAATATTATGTTTCACGCTGGCATGTGCTTTCGTGAAAGGTACAAGTTGAATAATTCCACAATTTCGCTGGAATAACCAGACAAATTGTTGGGCCGACATTTTTCTCTCTTGTAAAAAATTCAACGACTATTTCCTTCTCCACTCCACCCTCCGACGAAAACAGATTAGGTGTTTCATAATAAATGCTCGGAGAAGCGGAAAGTCAAAACGCGTGTTCTCGTTAGAGTTTTAACAACCGGTAATCATTTTGCATTTATTAACTTTATCGTCCATGTTGACTCCACTAATTTTATTTCACTACTTATTGGAACGGTCGGTAATAAATATTAATTGTCAAATATAACTTCATGCAAATAAATGCATTTCATCCCAAACGAAATGGATTTTCAGACTTGAAAAATTCACATTTGTGATCAAATTATCGCATTCTTAAGCGGTTTAAATTTGTGTAAATTGTGTGAAGCGGATTCGAATAAATCCAATCTTCGATAAATCTAATCATGCAAATTTAGTCGTGTGATTTTCGTTCATTTCTGAATTATCGGGATTTAAATATATCCAGACGCTCACAAGTAACAGTGAACATCGGTAAACTTTTAAATTTGTAAATCAGATGCGCATCGACCGGGGAGGGATTTCCACACTTGTACGATCTCTATCGTGCTCCGTCGAACTTCGGAAATTCAACTGTTCGGACTTGTCGGCGTTATACAGCATAAACGCAATTATTATTTTTCACAAATTTTGTTATTCGACTTTGCGCACCATCCGCGGTCAGATAACATTTTCCGCGCTAAATTGAGATCCCACCTGGTGAATCCGTCTCCATCGCGAGAGAGATGAGAAGATCTGTGGACGCGATGTATATTACTGACGCGAAAATATGACGCGATGTCACCTCGGCGCGAATATACAGATTCGTCAGGCGACTGAAACGTCACGCGTCCAACGCAAATCAAACTACGCCAGGGGATGCAAAAACATTTGAAAAGAACGAAAAAGAGCAAGAAGAAAAGAACGTCAGAAAAAAATAGGAGCGAAACAAAAACGCGTGGGTGAGAAAGAAGGGCTCTCGCATATTCTCGCGACACGGTTCGTCGCTTAACCGTGCACATATGTATAACGCATATAACACACACACACACACACATATATTTAACGTATCGCGACGCGATCGCGAGCCGTTCGAGAATACACTCGTATACGAGAAGAGAGATTCGACGTCATCGACTCAGCGACTCGCAGTTTAAAATGCTACGACAGATCCGCCGCGTGCGCGCACGCTCGGTCTCCTTTAGTTACGCGCGCGGCCCGCCGTACTCGTACGTCTGCTCCGGCCTAGCTTAGCACATTGCCAGCCTGCGTTCACCCACACATGAATATTCAGCTATACGCTTTACATATACTGAATATGCATCGCAGTCCTTCCTTCCCTCTTAGGTCATTTACAAGATGCAGATACCGCCAGCCCAGCTCCGGGGGCACACCGACCATTCTAATAGAATAACCCGCGTTCCGTGTTTCACAGAAAACTATACACCCTGTCTCCTCCTCCTTCCCTCTATCACCTCTCCCCTTTAGCTCTCTTCCTTCATCCAGTGTCTGTCCCTCCTCCCTCGCCCTCCCTCTCCCCCCTCCCCCTCCGCCGTGCGTCGTCGTCTTCATCGCCGCCGATTCACCACGTCTCATTGTCGTCGATTCGGCCGTCGACGACGGTTCTCATGTGTTCGTTTCTCATGTGTTTGACAAGCCCCTTGCCTCCACCGCGCGCACTTCGCCCCTGTGCACACTGCGGAGTTGCTTACCATCGATTAAGTAATTATCGAGGATGGTAGCAGCGAGAGAAGTTACGCTCGCCGGGGGAGAGAAATTGATCCGCCGCGTTACGGAAGATATAAGTTCTATCACTATTATGGCATTGTTTACCCTCCCTCCCTCCCCTCCCCTCCCCCCCCCGCGCCCGCCCGCCGCCGATTTCCGCACGCGTTCACGCGCGCGTGCGCCGGATAATTTGGTTGTTATACGAAGACTCGTTAATTATGCACATACACTGTATGCACCGACTTACACATTATCTGAAGAGATACGGGATTACTGGCGGTCTTTCCCTCGCTGTTCGCCGCGAGACAGGTGTAGTCGCCGGCGGAGTAGCGCGTCAGACCTTGCAGGACCAGCGAGTGATCGCTAAGGACCACGCCGGCGGTGGCGTTGTTCTTCAGTTCCTTGCCCTGGAAAACACAGAGACCTCGGCGTTACCGTGAAGCACGTGAGTCACGTGCTCGGGAATTGCGGGAAGTGTTGCTTTGTTGTGAGCAATTGTGAGCGAGGCGTGTTCGCACGCGCTCCTTCTCGTCTCGTCGGAAGGACGGCAGACGCAACGCGCAACGACGACAAGTGCACATACGCGAAATAGCAACGAACGCGAGTTATCTAACGGCGAACTAATTAAATTTGCATAAAACCGAAGGACGGCGAGTAAATGTAGCGACGCGCGACAGACGGTGTGCAAATATGCCGTGAAACGTCCCTCCGCGCGCGCGCGCGCGCGCGCGCGCGTGCGCGATATCGTGATGGACACGCGAGTGTGTGATACTCACGTCTTTGAACCAAGCGAGCTTGTACACCTTCGGATTCGCCTTGACTCTGCACTCGAAATACACGTCGTCGCCCTCCTTGATATCATCCGGATTCAGAGTCTCGCCCATCCGCAGGTTGACCACCGGCTGGTACTGCACGTCGAGCCGCCACTTATCCTCGAGCGTGCTGTCAGGTATGGCGGGGTTTTCCACGCGGCACGTCAAATATTTACCGTCATCGTCTATAGTTGGCACGAAGCTCAGGATACTCAGGCTCTGGTTGTTCTCGTTGTTCTCGCGCGCATACTGCAATTAAACACGGCGCGCCTCGCGTTAAATTAATGAGACTCCGCGGCGCAGCGTTCCGATGTCCGATCGACTGATCGTGCAACATTGATATCGTCCGAGCATCCTCTCGCAATCGAGCCGCAATCGCCGTGACTCGAGATTCCCCGCGAGGTTCCCCGCCCGAAAGCGTTCCCAACGAAAGTTCCATTTTTCACGCGCGCCTCGCGCGCTCGCGCTGCTAATATTAATTTAACATCGTTGGGGGGGGGGGCCGTTAGGCCGCGGCGATGCCAAAATAAAAGGAGGCGGGAATTAACGGTGTACCTTCCTTTCCTTTTTCTTTCAAAATTTATGATGCTTAGAGCAACGACGGAAAATGAAGGTCGGAGCGACTGCGGGTCGCATTGCCAGCCGACCGACCGACGCTTCCTCTCTCCATCACGGCCCCCGTCCCTCCCGCTTTCACGATGTCATTTTAATGATAGCACTATCGGGCATATATATCGGAAAAGCCGCGTATCCGCATCAGTATCGCGAATACGATGAATGGAAGTAATGGTTCGTCAGGATGAATGTGGCATTGCTGCCTCTCACTCTCTCTCTCGCTCTCTCTCTCTCTCTCTCTCTCTCTCTCTCTCTCTCTCTCTCTCTCTCTCTCTCTCTCTTTTATATACCTCTTTCCCCGCTCACATTCGCTCTTTCTCTCTCCCTCTCCCTCTCTGTGGCGACTTTTTTTGTAAGCTTTGCCGCGTTGCACTTTCGGTGCGCCTCGGTGCGACGCGCGCGATCGAATTTTCCGATAAAGCCCTCCGGACAGTCCGACACACGAGTATCGATATATCGCGCGGATGAATCGTACGCGGATTGACGGTTACGCTCGTACCGTTCGCATACGCCAAATGTTACCGGCGTGCTATATACGAGGCTCCGCTTTCTAAGAGAACGTCGCGAATGCGACGGAAAAACGTTTTAATCAATCTACCTCGTGGCGTCTCGAAACTCGAATATCGCGTAAATTCCCTTCGTCCCGGTCGTTGCCTCGCGCCCGCTTTCGGGCGAGGCGAACATGCGAAGTTCCGAAACACGTAAACGCGTGTACAGTGGGAAACGCAACGAAATTTGCGAATGACAGATGCGTGCGATTTCTCAGCGTCGCGACAAGATCGCGGGATTCAAAGTGAAAAAAGCGAGAGAGAGAGAGAGAGAGAGAGAGAGAGAGAGAGAGAGAGAGAGGGGAGAGAGAATTATATTTTTTATTCGCTTTGCGTCACGTCGCGCGGTGACAATGTTCTCTCGTGGAATTTGTGTTCGCTCGGCGTTTTCAATATGGAATATATTAAAAACTCCGCGACGAACAAACGTATTTATCCAAGTAATAGCATGAAAAAAAACTCGTGATATAACGTTTTGTGGAGTAATTTCGATGCTGTCGTTGTGTATACGCGACACCAGGCCGCGGCGCGCGAGTACTTGAAACATTTTCGCTCATGGATGATCACGGAATAATGGCGTAGTAAAAATGTATGGAATAAGCGTAAAACGGTAATGCCGTTCTGTCACCGTAAAATCCTGATACGTTAAAACGCGGAGTACTCTCACAAGTGAGGCTCGGCTGATGCGCTTTTACACGCGCGAAATTAGCGATTTATGCGACATAAAAGTCGCACGATTCGCATTGTCACGGACTCAGCGCGGTATTACGCGCGATCGATGCTCTCGCGCGACGCGTACACGAATATTGTCGCGAAAGGGTGTACACACCGGCGCGCCGGCTTTGAGCAGCAGACGGCGCTCGCGAAAACCTTGCTTCTCAGAGTAAACGACAGTTACACATCCAGGGAGAGACGTTTTAAAAATTTAACGTTCCCGAGCATTACTGAAACATCCCGGTGCCACGGGCACTGGTCGGACGCATCTACGTCGAAAATAGGAAAAGAAAGTTAAGCCTTGAAAGTTTATCAAGCGGGGGATCCAGTGGATCGTTCGCCAACTTCCGTGCACTCTCTCTCTCTCTCTCTCTCTCTCTCTCTCTCTCTCTCTCTCTCTCTCTCTCTCTCTCTCTCTCTCTCTCGCTCTCGCTCTCTCTCTCTTTCTCTCTTGCTCTGTCACCGCGGCAGAAAGGTGTCGGGGATCGAGGCGTTGGGGGATGATGGACGAAAAAGGAGGGAGGACGCGCGCGAGAAGTCGACCACAAGAAAAACGAAATAACTGCATCGTCCTAACTTCTCCACGAATCGTCGTAAACTGCGAGAAGTTGCGGGACGTCGATTTCAGGAATTTTCCTTTGAATTGTGCAACTTACTTTGCCGATGTTTCCACCTAACCGTTTTCGAGACTCGCGACGACACGAATGTTCACATCCGACCGATGAGGCGTCCTGCTAAAAACACACTCGACGTAACTTTCCCGTAACTAGGATTTTTCGAAGGATAACTCGTGAGTCAACTATGTGCTCTCTTTCTCTCCCTCTCTCTCTCTCTCTCTCTCTCTCTCTCTCTCTCTCTCTCTCTCTCTCTCTCTCTCTCTCTGTGTGTGTGACGGTTTTGTCGAATTTCCCAGGGAGAGATCGAACGGAAGCCGAAACTCGCTTGCGAAAACACACGCGGGCTATACATACACACAAGCATCCACTTGACATACCGTCGTAATCGACGAAAGGCACATTCTCATGTTACAGTGGAGCGAACTTCTTTAACATTCGAGATTATTATAATTTCTTTAACAATCGAGCTCGAGCGGCGGCGTTTCGTTACGGTGCGAAGCGACAAAGATGCATGCGTATCGAGAGAGCCCGATACTCGAATTTACTCACCCTCAATTTTCCTCGCGTCATTTTATAACGAGGGCATTATAAATTTGCCTTCGTCGCCGGAAAGTTAGAAGACCGAGTGTCGACGTTTAACATCTTCAAATAAAGAGAGCCCGAGAGAAACTTTTTATTAAGAAGGTAAAAGTGTTTGCTCCTCGCCGCATTTAAATGACATGGCTTTCTTCTTCGGTGGGACTCCATTTCCGTTTTACCGTACAATTTCATCACACAGGCAATTTACATGCGACATATATACGTACGTACGTATGTGTATAGAGAACTTACGGTCTGAACCATCTTCTTGTTGATCGGCTTGTTTGCTTTCCACCATGTGATCGTTGCCTCCGGCCGTGAACCACTCGTACGACATTCCACGTCGTAATTTTTGTCCGCTGATACTCGCGCTTCCTTCGTCAGGATTTGAACCACCAATGGCTTTACTGCAACAGTGAATCTCTGTATTATTTCTCTGTTTATATCATGGAGTAAATTATTCTTCACGTCCCCATTGCATTATATTATTTTAGATTTCTTCATTATGTGCAGGAGAAGGACGAGAACGTTTAGATTGATCTAAATTAGAACGAAAGACCGCTGTTCAATGAGAGTTACATGTATTCAATGCATTATATAAATGTGCATTTGTAATTTCAGGTTGTCAGTCTGTGTTGTGTCATCTAGAAAAGGCGCACGTTGCAAAGATAAATAAAGTTATATCGTTAAGCACCTTGCGCCATGCACAGTCGAGTCCCTGCGACGACGGACTTTAATTTAATCAACTTTATGCGCATCGCCACCGTTTCGAAGTTGTCCCCCAGCGAGCGAAATCGAGAGAACGGCGGCGCCGTGTTCCGCACCGGGAAAAATCCGGGAATAAGATTAAACGGTCGGGATAACGACGCAACCGGAGTGTCTAATTCCACGGCTAGCTGCGGAACGTATTCGCAAAATCATTTCGAGATCTCGTCCGGCGACGAGACTGAACGACGTTGTTTCGGAACGACTATGGCTTCGTGAACGACGAAACGGATTAAGGTACATCGCGGCTCGTCGCGTCGGAGTCTGCACGTAAGCGGTTAAAACCTCGCTCTTTGCACGACATGGCGATAAATTTTAATTATTTAATTCTCAGATTAAAAGAAAGAAAGAGCGAGAGAGAGAGAGAGAGAGAGAGAGAGAGAGAGAGAGAAAGAGTCGGGGCCGTACCCGTATTCCAAAGTAGTTTTGCGATCGTTGCGAAAGACCTCCAAAAAGACGAGTGTGCCATCTTAAAAGGCAAGTAATCGCTTTTGTCCGGCTCGTTCTCCACCGTTATATTCTCTACTGAAATACTTTTGCACCCTTGTAGAACATTCTAACCAGCCATTCTTGCCTAGCTCGATCGTAATATTTGTCCATAGTTACTCCTCCGTAATTGGCCCCTCAAGCGCTAACTCTTCTTCGTGCCTACCAGTCGTTATGACTATTTTAAGATCCACTTTGGAGCAAAGAAAGATTCGCGATTCGCCGCGTACTCCGCAATAGCGTACGGCAGTCACCGTAATCTTGATACCACCGCGATACGGAACAGCACGTTTTCTGACCGTGGTGGATGCACCCTATGTGCAAAAATGCGAGCGTGTTCCCGTTGATGGCCAATATCCGTTTCCGATTCCAATTTGCGTTAGCGGTCCATATTTCACGTGGCTGTGATTTAGAAATTTAGTCGGACGTCCACGTGTTCGAGAGCGTCGCGATTGCGCCCCGGTTTCCAACAAACACGCGAGCTATAATCTAACGAAGAGAGAGAGAGAGAGAGAGAGAGAGGGAGGAAAAAGAAAAAAAGATTGATGAATCGCAAACAAAAATATTCCGAACAATTTACTCTCGAACGAAATTATTCCCTAGCGCGCTTTTCCCTCGCGCTGAGCCCGAGTCCTCATTACATCCCACACACGGGACCGTCCTTGACCTTAATATCACGAACGCAACCGATTTGACTATGCCATGTTCACTAATGAGAGAACATAATTCTATGATTGCAAAATTACCTCGCGTCTCGCGTGCCAGCTCGCACATACACACCTTAATGGGTTCGCGCCTTGTCGCGTCATATTTCCGCGTCTGTATCTGATAGCCGTATCGATCGAGCGCGATCGAGAAACGGCGCTTTACAACGGCAACGGCAAAGGCAAAGGCAGCCCGGGCCATTCGTAATATCGCCACGCTGCTTGGTGTGTCGCGTGGTCGTCCTCGTAAATCCCGACGCGCGCTTATGCGCCGTCGCGACCAGCCACTCATACAACCCCTAATTGCCATTAGTCGGTAGCCACTTCTCTGAAATTGGTTCCTTCGTTTCTCTCCGCTCCCTCTTCCCGACAAACACATACACACACACACACACTGACACGAGCACGCGGGGCCGCGAGTACACCGACATGTACACATATACACGCAGAGCCGGGAATTTGATAGCCCTCGCCGCTCTGCTCCCGCCATATATTTGCGCCCGTAGGAGCCTTCGTTCATTCGGATAATCAAGCTTCGCGTCCGTTCATCCGACGATCAAGGATCTATTTTGTCGGCTTAATACCGCGAGGGATAATGCGCTCCATTGTGAAAGCCGCTTCGTTGCGAGCGCGCGCGCGCGCGCTCGATCGTTATTATCCGATCTGAGGTAGACGCTTCTCTTATTGACGTCTCGGGAAAAATCAGGCTTTAATTAAATCATGTCGACTGCGATTACCTCGTCGGACGGTAGCCCGGTGTTTCACGCGAGCTGAAACACATATAAGGAGGGGGGAGGGTGGGAGGAAAGGTCCGACAGCGGGACCGGAGTGCGAGTTGTATCGCTGGCAGGGGCCATCGCGTTCGATACGCCGATGGGCATCGCGTGTACGTCGATCGTGATCGCGCCTTCCTCGTTCCTAAGGAACTAGGGGGGAGAAAAGATTGTATCTATTTTTGACGTTCAATTAGAACAAAGGCACGCAACGACGGAATGCGCTGTTGCTCGGAAGAGCAGCCGGTACTGCTGATTGCCGCGGCGATACTCGCTGCGGAATCGAGCCACCTCGACATTCGTAGCCCTATCGTCGTGCGTAATTCAGCGATTGCCGACAAGTTTGATAAATTGTTCCACTCTGTCAGCCCCCTTGGACACCGCGCCGGGCGCTCGCGTGTCCGGCCGCTCTTTTTTTCTCTCTCTCTCTCTCTCTCTCTCTCTCTCTCTCTCTCTCTCTCTCTCTCTCTCTCGGTGTCTTCGCGAGCCGGCTCATTAATACGCCATCGCCGCGACGTGCTCCGCGAGCGATCGTCCCGCCGTTGAAAAATTTACAGCGACGCGCGCCCAATAAAAGTCAAACGACGTCGCCGTCTCCGTCCGCCGCCTAGATGCCCTGAAATTTTACGTCCCATATATATGCTTATCGTTAGTCGGAGAAAAAGCGCAACAAGCGCGCTGATTAAGGAGACTGGAGGGTCAGATTACCGAAAAATCGTGCTTGTTTTTCATCATGATTTTGTGACGAACCAAAATAAATGTGCAAGAATGAAAATTTTAGATATATTTATATAACATATGAAGAATAGAAAAATTTTGTTTTTAAACAAATACTCATATAAATATACGTCCATTTAAATTTTAAACGCGTTTTTCTCGAAATTTTATTGTTCAACTTTTTGCAGTGATTTATCCGAAACTGAGCTTCGTATTGATTTTAAAGCAATAATATTTGTTCATGCGGCCCTCAGGTGAACCATGGACAACTCCGTCAAAATATTTCATTTCGAGATATTAATTTTTTTATTGTAAAAGAACTGAAAATTTTGAATTTCTTCCTAATAATAGCTGTCATTTTGTTCATTTTGCGTGATTCTTTTTTCTAGTGGTTCACCGGATAATGATAAGCCTCCTCAAAATTTCCAGCTAAAATTCCCTCTGATCGGACCATCGAGAGCCGAGATATTACTGCAAAAACGATAACTTGAAAAAAAAAAGGAGAGTATATTTCAGCTATATATATCGTATATTTATACGAGTATTTGTTAATAAACACAATTTTCCTACTCTTCATATGTTGTACAACTATATCTAAAATTTTCATTTTTGCACATTTATTCAGTTCGTCACAAAATATTCACAAAAACAAGCACGATTTTTCAGCAATCTGACTTTCCAGTCCCCTTAAAGCGGACCGGTCGCACAAACTGCCGGAACTGCGTAATCCGCGCGGGCGCGCTGAGCACTCCTTGGCGAATGCGCGCGCGTACAGACAGCAGCCCCTCGTTTCATCGTTCAACCGTAATGTATATCCATCAAATTTTTTACTCGTGTATTATCGACGCGCCGTACCGCGCCGCGGCGCGGTGGCGCAGCGCGTAGGCCGGCGAGCGTCGAGGAACAAGCGCTGCCGCCGCCGCCTGTGAATTAACGCTCGCGCTGCAGCCGCTGCAGCTTAATGGTTTCACGCGTGTTTACCGTAGCGTTATCGTTTGTTCGAATAATTTCCTACGAGTCGACGCCCCCGGCACCGGCGCCGGGCACTTATCAAACTCGGCTTCGCACCTTCCCATTTATTTCCAGGTGGTTGAACAGCCACCTGCTCCGTCGAAAAGCGCGGCGCGACTCTCGGCGGCGGCGCCGCCGACCCGGGCCGAAATCAATGCCCGGGCAAAGTCGGCAACGAAAAGCACATGGCCCACGCGGCCGACGAGGAATCTCTCTCTTTCTCGCTCTTTCTCGCTCTCTCTCTCTCTCTTTCTCGCTCTCTCTCTCTCTCTCTCTTCTCTCTCTCTCTCTCTCTCTCTCTCTCTCTCTCTCTCTCTCTCTCTCTCTCTCTCTCCCCCTCTCTCTCTCTCTCTCTCTCCCCCCTTTTTCCCTCCGTCCCCCTCGATGGCCTTATCGCTATCGGGGAACTACGTCGAGATAACTCCCTGATGAATGACGATGATGTTCCACGCGCTCGCACGGCAACACGCGGAGCGGTCTCTCCGTTGGGACGGTTATTAATTATTATCAAGCGAACAGTCCCGTCGCACATGACCGCGCGTGAATAAACGCGTAGAAGCGCGTGAAAAGTGCGTGCGTACGTGCGTACGCGCTGGCGCGTGGCGGTGCATGTGCGAGTCGTTGAGCACACGACCAGATGCAAATTAGTGCAATTGCAATTGGCAAGTCTAGCGAGCCATTGGCGCCGACTTTAATTCTTAACTGACGGCGCGCTGTATGAATCGCCGAGCGCTCCGCTCCGTTTTTGCTTCACCCTCCCACGAAAAATGTATGAACAAAGCGCATTTGCATGCTGCGATACGGCGCCGCGCGCCAAACCGCGCTCCGAGAGCCTCCGTCACGCTAGTCGCGCGTCACGCATCTCGTGCTCGCTCACGTATTTTTTTTTTTTTCTTTTTCCCCTTTACGTCCGATAATTTTTCATTATCGGACCTTGTCGGAATGGCGGTATACCTACAGCAGTGCCTGCGCCAAATACGCCGCACGCCCAGCTTATTCTTTGATCTGCACTCTCATCAAATAGACGCATGTCTCTGAAAGTCATATATTAAATTTAATAATTTGTAGGCGCGCATCCTTGGAACGGGAACCGTGCGGGCTCGGACGCAAAATGTTGAGCGAAGAATAATTTATCGCTGGAAAACATTGAATATTTCACGAAAATTCCCGTTTGATTTAGGTGGCGGCGATTAAGAATGAATTGATACGCGCCCGAGCACGCGAGTACGTGGCCGCGCATGCTTATTATTATTTGTTCTATCGGATGAATTCGGCGCACACACATCGCGCGATGTATAAATTAATAGGCATCACCCGCGGGAGTGTACGAAATTATTCGCATGCGAGAGTATGCCCGCGTGTACTGTACAATCTGGTTATATATGGCTGGTAGGATTGCTTGTCCACGAACTATCACCCCGTATATAGAATGTCCCCAAAACTATCGTATGACACTTTAACAATGTATCCCTGCAGAGTATGTCGATATTTTCAATATCCCCCTGCGTAAAAAATCTATGTTCTATGCGCGTTGTGCCAAAAGTCGCGCGATTTGTGACGATCCTCGATACAAGCCAGAGCGAACGTCACATTACATCGTCCGCTCTTTTCGACTCTGTTCAATCGGTCAAAGTTTGCGTAAATGGAATTTGCGAAGAATTTTTGCGAGATTCGTTTGCACCGTCAACATCGGCATTTGCATTTCACCACGTGAGATTCGAAAGGTATGTTGTCATTTTATTAAATTTACACGGAAAATAGAGCATTCGTGTCGTTTTAACACGTGTCGATCGAAAAACCATCGTAATAAGTTCGGGGAAATTATCGCGTACTTCGAATCGGCCAAAGCTTACGCCTGAAGCTGAAGGTCGCGCGACCTTCGATACACGTAACAACAACCGTCGGTGACATGAAACGCTCGCTATAATTATAACAACTCAGAAGTAGCGAAAATGAGCACGACGAAACATACGACATTGACCGTGCTCTTCAATTTTCTTAAACTAATTGGGACTTTGGTGTGAAACGGTAATTCGCGATATAGTTTCCGGAGCGACGTGCTCTGCGATGCGTCGTTCCGGAATCGTCAGCGTCGAGAGCAATTTGATTTTCGCACGTGAATGAAAACTTTTACAAACCATTCAAAAGGGTTAAGCAACACTACGCGTTGCTCCTAACAGCGTCATCGATGAATAACGGTAATGGTAACGAGCTACTTTCGAGAAAAACAACTTTCCCGATTCCAGTGAAATATAATAATAACAAAAAGTGTACACAAACGTGCTCGACGTACACAAAGGTCGCGCGATTTTCGGCAAGCCTCGCACTTGTGCGCACGCAGTCATTGCGAACGCGAGCGAGCGTATCGGACGGCTTCGTTCGTGTCCGATGCTCTCGACTTAATTGGAAGTGAAAATTTGCGGTAATCGCGTCGCGATCATCGTGTTCGGCTCATCATGAGCAGTGAGCAGTGGCAGCATATTAAAGTTTACAAAGTAATTATCTCGTTTCATTTTTACTAGAATTTAGACGAGGACGATCAACGTCCGTATTTTTAGTAACCTAACCTAACCTAACTTAACCTATACACCGCACGACTACTGTCGCTAATCGAGAAAACCGTTTCTTGTTTCAAAGCTCCTGGAACTCGCAGCCGCACGACGGATTCAGACCTGAAGCATGCAGTCGCAGCGGATGTAGATGCAGTATCGGAGGATCCGATTCAAGCCGAGCAGGGTCGGCTCGAAGGTAAGTTCACGAAAACTTGCTTGTTCCTCTCTACGTAAGCCTTCGCGATCGAATACGCCCAGATACAGCGGTCAGAATGATTCGGATTACAACCGGGATTACGAGCGAAAGGGCTAATTCGTATCTCTACGCATACTCGTGCGGGTAAATATATAGAAAAGGGTACACCTCACTGCTCTTTTTCATTTTGAAATATGTTATAAAGGATGAAATTCTGAGTGACTTTTCCTAATACAATTATACGGGGGTCGCTTATACTGTAGTTTCTGAGATATTTGACTTTAAAGTTTTATAATTGTAGATTGAAGTATATTTGAAGTAGAGGTAAATATATAGAAAAGGGTACACCTCACCGGTTTTTTCATTTTGAAATATATTTTAAAGGATGAAATTCTGAGTGACTCCCTGATACAACTATATTGGGATCGCTTATAGTTTCCGAGATATTTGATTTTAAAGTTTTGGAATTTTGATTATCCTGGAATTAAATTTCAGATATCATGAGCTGACGTTATTTACAGTATGATCCAAACAGTTAATCCAAACATAGTGTATACATAGAAATATAGGAAACAGTACATACAAGCGGGAGAGGGGCTCCGCCCCCCTCCCCCGCACCCCTTCCCCAAAAATAACCTTCCTAACCTGATCTAACTTATTGCATCTTTATATATTGTTGGACGATATTGAAAAGATCTCTTTAAAAGCCACAACACCTAATTATATGCAGATATTATAATAATAAGTTATATAATATATATATAAGTTAATAAGTTAAGTTGAGCCAGGTGATAGATCTTATAAGATAACATTTTTCAACAATATCCAAAAATATATAAAGATGCAATAAGTTAGGTTAGGTTAGGATTTGTTTGGGAAGGTAGCGGGGGGAGGGGCGAAGCCCTGCTTATGTGTACCCCGCTTATATATACTGTTTCCTATATTTAAAGTAAATGAAAAGTGTTACTTCAAATATACTTGTCTACTTCAAATATATAATACTTCAACGTACAATTATAAAACGTTAAAGTCAAATATCTCAGAAACTATAAGCGACCCCCATATAATTGTATTAGGAAAAGTCACTCAGAATTTCATCCTTTATAACATATTTCAAAATGAAAAAAATCGGTGAGGTGTAACCTTTTCTATATATTTACCTTCGTGCGTTTTAAGTTGAATTTTTAATCGATGAACTTATATCCTTTTTCGTTTCAGATATTCGAGTAGCGGAATGCGGCCGACTCTGAGTTCCGGAATATTCGGTGAGTAAGAAGAACGAATTTTATAGATTTTTGAAGTAGGTTCGTAGACAGCGATTGTTTAGAAAATATCGTTGGAATCGACGTGATTTATTTTACCTATAGATTTCTACGTGTATATATGCTGCCGAAACAAAATATATTTGAAATAATTGTGGGATCACTTCTTCAAATTTCTCTATCACTTTTCATCACTACGTATCTCAAATGACAGATATTTTTTCGTCAATATCTAATTTCAATAGTTAACGAAAATAAAATATCGACCTGATATTTTTGCTGTTTATTTTTTATCACTTATATTCAGTCCAAATTATACAATCAGTACAAGGCTGTTTATTTATTCAATGGGATCTCCTAATAATTTTGAGCAGTATGTAATGCGCGGTAAAATTGGGCCATGTGCAAAATTCGCGATTACTTTGGTCGCGTTGACAAATTTCGTAATCAACGTGATTCATTTTATATCCGTAAATTTTTTTTATATATAAATATATTATTATATAAATATATAAATATATTCATGTCGCCATTCACCATCATTTTGTTCACGGATTTCGCAGAGTTCGCGGTGTTCAATATCAATATTTTTACACGTTATTCGTGTCACGAGTATATTGCAGTTATATTATAAAATTCACAAATTCGCAAGAAGCAAGAAATGAAAAACCTGTTTCTGAGAAACGATAAGCAGGATTCACGGCTCGAAAGTATCTTTCTGATTTCCTCATATTAATCGGGTCGCGATGCATCTCCTCGTGTAACGTATTCTGAAAATCCAAATTTTTTGATTTTCGTTAAAACAACTCGCAAATTCCGTTTCGAAATAGATCGTTGTAATGCAAATGTTAGTCGCGTCGCGAGTGAAATATAGTGAAGTGAAGTGCAATCAACGTGGACTACGCGGAACGACGAAGACTGGACGCTACAAAATTCCAGTTGCCGAGCGTAGCGGCCCGGGATGGGGAGGGAGGGAGGGGGATGGACGCAGTCGGTTTCAACGGCGGACCTGGCTATGGACATCGGTGGAGTTCAAATGGTGAGTGTTGAAATTCAACACCCACAAAGTGGAATATTATATATAGCGCATGCGCAGTCGTAAATCGCGTTGATTTCCAACGAATAACGTAGCAGTAGTTGTACAGCATGCACGTTCATATTTTATAAGAACGATATCACGTTCCGCGTGTCTCGAAATCAGAGGAAATGGCGATTTATATGCACGAATACAAGACCAACTATCGAGCAATGTACCACCGAAATACTAAAATAATTTCGGTTACTTAGCAAAACTCGAAACTACTCTTGCGCTGTCGCGTGAAGAGAATCGATTTCCGCGAGACATTTGATCTCCTTGAAAAGCACGTGTAGCTGCTTACATTTTGCTCGCTAGCTAACGAAGGATTAATTTCTAATAAGATCGGCGCACGCAGAGCGCAGCCGGCGTCCCTATTTGATATGATTTTCGATACTGCCATTAGCTGTACTATTAAGCAGAGTTGGCGTGCGACATTCGTGTCGTGAGTCGCGCACTTAATCCGCGCGTAGGCCAGGTAGGCAAGTAAGCAAGTAGGTAGGTAGGTAGGTAGGCAAATAGACACCCCCTACGCACAGAGCGTCGACAAATGCACGCAGGCATCCGTCACCCACGCGTGCGTCAAGCGTCGTCGACGCGAGATGCGATCGGTGTAGATGAGAGTCGGCCATGAATGAACGCCTCTTTACGGCTCTCGGTCGAGTACTAGTGCTTTTACGCGTGTTTACATTAACGTTATCGCCGAGTTCGAATAGTTTCTCGCCACCCTTCTTGCCCTCTTTCGCGCGCGGACGCGCGCGTGCGGCTTTCTGCCCGGAGAACGACGTTACTGGGTCATTACAAGCGAAACCCTCTGCACCAGCCACCGCTTACACGATACACCTTCTTACGTCCGCACGTGCACTCGCCCCTACGCGTACACGGGCTTTAATAACACACGTGTACACGCATACGCGTATATATATATATATATATACCCGCGAGCGTTTCTCGTCACATGTATCGACCGATACCGGCAACAACGTTCAAACACGGACGCGCTGTCGCACGCCAAGTGCTCACGGGGAAACACGGAATCGAAGCTGCGGGCTAGAAGGCACGCGATTCACTGATCCGTCTTGCGAGAGGCGTTACCGTTATCTCCATCGGCCAATCTCGGCTGGTCGACTAATAGGTTCAGCACGTGAATACCCTGGCCCGGCTAGGACCACGTGAAAAGGCCTTCGGTGCATGTCTCTCTGTGACCGTTGATGCGATTCGCCAGCACGGTGCACGAGAAAGCGAGAGGTAGAGGGAAGCAGGAAGGGGGAGAGAGAGAGAGAGAGAGAGAGTAGCTTAAAACTGGCCGCGGAGCAAAGAAGAATATCGACCTGTTAGCACCGCTCTCCCCGTCGCGGTCGTGGTATGCTGTTTTCTTACGTAACGTCGCGTCGCGTCCCGTCGATCCGCGCTCCGATAGAACGAAAACTTGCTGAAAATGCCGAGCCGGCATTTCGAACGAACGAATCTCGTACATATGATAATTGCGACTGAGCTTTCTTATTCGGCGATTGGCGCCGTCGTGTTAGCCAATAATAACGAGTCGGGTATCGGCGACTCGCTGATATTCTTAGATAGGAAAATACGTGGAACGCGCTAAACGCGTTTTTCCCCCGTAGAACGTATCAACTTGCTGGTCGTGTTTCACGTATACCCCAATGCGCAAATGGAGAACTCTCGTACCTCGTTATGCACGCAATAATTGCGTACTTACATTAATGGTTACACGAAACTACGTATGCGCGGCACTTTACATCCGTTGGGCGCGTTTATGCTTAACGACTGAGTTGTGCATGTATGTATGTATATATATATATATATATATATGTATATGTATATGTATATGTATATGTATAATGCAAAGTATGAAAACGTAAACAGCACTTTGTCTTGCGAGATAACCGTCGGAAATAATAATGGAATGCACAGGGCGCAGCGATGCTTACCGCTTATTTATATGTACAATTGCGTTTTGCTCTCAAAGTTCCGCGATATCAACTCGCACTCGTGGGCGAAAACTCGACGAGTCTCGCGTCTGGATTTTCCGAGCATCTAGCACGTGGCGTCTCCCGACAGTCTGCGCGATTCTCAATTATGCAATCACCCTAAAAGCGCGACGAAAAGAAACCCCGCACTGCGCGAACATGCAATTTCGCGAAGATTGACAAACCGGGCCGCGTAAGTGGGGCATTTTTTCACGATCACCGATCGATATGTATATCGCGCTAATCGGGGGCTCGTTTCGAACACCCCTCGCGCGCGCGCGCGCGAAACTGCGAACCTGCTGAGTCAGCGCTAATTCTCGCCTATGAAAGACACGTAACAATACCGGCGAAACTTTTCCACCCTTGTTTACCGACAAAACGTCCGCAAAAAACACCACTTAACGCGATGCACTATTTACGGGAACGCGCGCACCGCCGTTGACTTGGTAACGGGTCGGGCGAATATGGCGCACCGGGGGCGCGTCGCGGCACTAAGAATTCGCCCGAAGACCTATTTTCGCGCGGCGCACCGGGAGTCATCCGGCTAACTGCGTGTCATTACGAGGAGCGTGAATGCCGCGTGTCGTCGTATAACGTCGCAAATTACAGTCGCGACGACGACGTCACGAGCGCGCGACGTTAAATGTTCTCCTTCGAGCGCGTTCGCGAAATCGAGGTCGACGGCGAACAAGTCCGCGATCATATCCGCGCGACAGCAGCGCGGACCTTGTGTGTGGAGGTCAAGCGTCGCTAAAAGGACGAAGAGAGGCGAAAGGGATCGTCGATGACTTACGATTCACATCGAGGATGAGCAGTTTGGTTTGCGGCGGCACCAGATTCGTGTTGCCCGCCTGGCAGATGAGCCTCGCCTTGTGATGCTGTCGCCCAATTTTAGGATACGCCAAGTGGTTAACCGTTACCCCGGTCTCGGCGTTGTAGTGATAGGACTCGTCTATCACGTTGTTGTCGAGGTACCACGTCAGCCTCGGGGGCGGCTTGCCACCTCGAACCTCGCAAATCAGGTTCACGTCGCTCCCCTCGTTGTACGGCTTCTCGATGCTCCAAATGTTCCTCGTCTCTCCATCCAATATTATCGGTTTCGACGGAGGCACTGCGAACAGCATACGTCGTTAGAACAGCGCGGATGTTAATCGATCGTTTGTCAAGCGAACGAACAAATGAACGACAGACAGACAGATAGACAGACAGACAGACAGACAGACAGACAGACAATTGTCGATGTTCGCACGCGCGCGCGCGTAGGAAAATGTGTATACGCGGACGGTGCGGTGAAATGCGAGCGCAAGGGCCGGGCGGGGGGGTAGAAGGTTAACTTGATACGTTGCAGCGGAATTAACTGTTATAATGGTCCCAAAACACACAGGTCCTAGTTAGGAAGGTATAGATAACCGCGGTAGCAGCTCAATTTGCGAAGCAAACCTCGGCTTATGCCGAGATTAATTTATGCGCCGGCAAGTGCCGAGAGTTCATAAGTCAACGCTCACGAAATGTATCGAGAGCAAATGTATCGATGACCGTCGAGTAGTGGTGGTGTTGCTGCTGCTGCTGCTGTTGCTGTGCTGATGGAGGTGTTGCTGACGACGACGATGGCGCGACAACGGCGAGGAGAGCTCGCGCGTAGGCGCGCGAATCGACCGGCGTTTCGCGTTAAGTACACGCGTCGCGAGAGCGTACTCGAGGGTGCGCGAACGCACGTAGGGGTGCGATGCGCACATACATACACACACACACACGTGACGAGGGCGAGATCGAAGGCGCTTGTCGCTCGATACTCGACGCGACCAGATACATTATCACACCTGGTTGACAAAAGGAACCGAGTGTAATTGTCGCGCGATCGTTCGATTCCGATCGAGTCCGATCGTTTGGCGGGATGGGCCGAGGGGTGAGGGAGGCAAGAGGAACAATGCGCTCACCTATAACGGTTAAGTTCATCTTTTGTTTCCGCGTCGGCGAGTTTCTAAAGTCCACCCGGCACCGATAGATCCCCTCGTCCTTGCTCTCCAGCCGATCGATGCTGAGGTGCGCTGGATTCGTCGCCGTGATAAAAAAAGCTCTTGGTCCCAATGCCTTGGGCGACGACCAGAGATGGGCGTTGTTGAACTGCCGGCGGCCGCGGACGTCAAAGCTGCAACAATCGATTGATTCCTTAGCTCAGTCGCGTCGCGTCGTTCTTTCTCGCGCGTTACGCGCGGAACGCGATACAATTAATTAATACTATATCGTTGAAATCATCATCGACGCTTGATGTAATGTGCACAGAGTCGCAACGTCTCTCTCTTTCTCTCTCTCTCTCTCTCTCTCTCTCCCCCCCCTTCTCTCTCTCTCTTTCTCCCTCTCTCGCGTAATAGACGCGGCGGCATGCTGAAACGACGCCGATAGAATACGCAGCCCGCGATAAGAGTCAATTTGTCGCGGGTAATTAGCACTTTGCTCGTTATTCACATACCAAAAACTATGCCAGTTTAATCAGTCCATAATTTACGATGTAATTGCAGCATGCCAATTAAAATAGCACACCGTGACGTCGTTATTGAAAGCTTGTCGTAATTGCATTAATTACAGTTGCATAAATGATGAATGTGTATTCCCGGCTACTTGCGCGAACGGGCGTGCAATATCGTTTCGGAATTTCTCTCGTCGGTTACGGATTTGTACGGACCCTCCGCGGAATCGTATTAATCAAATTGCGGTCGTCGCGCTTGCGAGCAATTTCGTGATATCTTACGTCACATTCGACATGTTTGCGGCGTGCGAAATCGCGCGCAAAATCCCGCCGAATCCCGTTCTCTCCCGTTCGATCGCGACAGCGCGACCGGGAGTTTTGAGGGGAGAAGGAAGAAGCACGCGTCGTGGACCCAGCGACCGAGGAGAGTTAAATCTCAGACGCCAGATCCATCCTCAACTTCCGCGCAGTTGGCGTACACGCGTATTCTTCTGTCGCGCGATTTTTCGGACGAGGAATCGCGCGAATTACGATTCGCTCTCTCGCGCCGTCGCGCTGCGCCGCGCCGCGCCGCGCCGCGCCGGGCGGACGGGACGTGTCTACGTACGGCGGGGAGTCACCTGGGGAGCCATCCTCAGTGCGTGATTGCATATTAAGCATCCGTGGCGTGCAAGGATGGAGACACAAAGGGAGACGGATTAGACAGAGACGGCCGCAACGTGCCAGGGGGAAGGGGGATATAAGAGGGCCCACGCGGGACAGAAAGAAGAGAGGGTAACTCGAGGGAGAGCGAGCGTGGAGCTCGCTCGGGCTCCTCGCGAGCGACTAAAAGTTAAATTGCGTTCCGCGACTGCACGGGAGTTTGGATTTTCGCTCGTGACTGAGTATTCCCAAAGCTATCCCGGCCCTCACGCTTGCTTCCGCGGCATTGACGTTGAAATACGATTTAATTCTTCCACTTCGCACTTCTCTCTCTCCAACGGACGAACAGGGCGCTTCCGTGACGCGCCTCCGATGCCCTCCGCCCCCCGCCCCCCGTCCCCCGCCGCCGTCTCGTCCTCGCCGACAGGCCAGCGGATAGGGAGGGTAGCCCTCGAAGTAGTCGAGTACACGTACCCGACCCCGTCGCCCCGGCACGAACGAGCCGCGGATATAACACGTTCGACCGACTTTCCTCGCGAGCGATAACCCTGAAAAGCGATTTTCTCATATCGGTCTTCCGCCGACTTCGAGACCCCCCGACGTTCATCGACGCAGCGCGACTCTCAAGATCGATCTATCGTCTATCCTCCCGACTCGTCGATCACGACTTGAGAGGCTGATTCGTCGGGACTTTCCGGAAAAGTGTCGCCTGCAGCGGCGTTTCTTCGTTATCTTGGGAGATTGTCGCGCGGATAAGCCTGTGTGTGTGTGTGTGTGTGTGTGTTTTGGCCTTTTACAGTCGCGCGAGAGGAAATGATCCGGAAGTGCGAGGTAGCGCGCGAGTTATATCGAAGCGCGCGAAAGCACGGTAGACGAACGTCGTCTCAATTATCGTCCGGTGAAGCGTGAGCGGGAACGTTTTGTGGCCGGGCACGCGTTCTCGCGTGTTGAATCGAGGAATACGATGTGCGATACCGAATGAAGACACGGAATTAATTGTTGCGAGAGAAAAAACGACGCAAACTTTCGACGACTCGTTGGCGAGGTGTTTCTCAGGCAACACCTGACGTCTCCGACTCGAGCGCTCGCTGTCTTCCGCTGTCTTCTGTTTAGCTGCTATTTTCTACTGCAGCCGGCGCGGCGCGGCGCGGCGCGGCGAGCCGCTGGCTAAGAAACCGATCGCTTTAAAAGTCTCACGCGAGGGAAGAAATTTACCTCGGTTGCCTCGGCGGGTCTAAGTGTCTTGAAACTTTCCACGGGAGAACGTAGAATGGAATTGAGTAGATTCGATTTTGCGAAGTGTTATCTATTAAAGTAAAATGCGCAGGGGGCGCCGGCCGCAACGAAGAGCTTGTAAATATTATCCAGAGTTTCTCGCGATTGGCCCGCGCCGTGTACGCCGGCTCGATATTATCGAGTGCTGTTGAAACTCGGACGGGCTAGTGTGTGTGTATAAGTGTAAGTGTGAGTCTAAGTAAGTGTGGGGGTAATCGCGATCAAATATCCATATCGCGGTGAACAGAGACGATCGTTGAGCTTAATCGAAAATCTATATAAGCCCCGAACGTACGATATCGCGTCGAGCGGAAAAATTCTCTTCCTGAATAATCGTGACCTCGTGATATTAATATGATTGACTGAGGGAACGGTCGTGAGACAAATCCGGGTATTTGCGGGACAACGGTGGTTGGTCGTGCTTCTTACCGAACGAGCGACAACTCGGGAGAATCTTGACGGCACGACGTATACACGACGTGTACGTATCGCACGTGAGTTTTACCCCTATCGCGTGAACAAGACACTGAATATATAAAGAAGGCAGGAGAGATCCCGGAGAAGGACTATGAGCGATCATAGTCGCGTAGTCCCGCAGTTTCCTTTCCTTAACTGTCTGGCGTTCGTACGATAAGCGAGCACGATGTCACGCAATAAATATTTTACTGCGAGAGATCCCGCGCGCGCGGAGGGAAGAGACGACGATGCCGGGGTGCGCGAGAACGATTCCGCCGCGACTCGGAGGGCGAGAAAGGAAGGGAGGGAGGGAGGGGGGGGGAAGAGGTGAGACGCTTTAGTACGGCGGCCGCCTTTAAATTTAAAGTTCCTCGTCGTGGCGAGGATTAAACTGACTTTACAACAAGCGACAACCCCGCGCCGCCACCGAGTGCCAGCTCCTTTGCCCTCTCGCAGAAGCCCCTCCGCCCTTTCCCTGGAACGATGCATCGCCACTCGCCTCTCCCCTCGCCCCTCTCCTCCTCCCGCATATATCTTACACCTTATTACATTTCTTAAATATGACCCGCCGGATACTAACGTCGACGAGACTTTCTCCGCGCCGCCCTCCCCGTTCCGCACCCTCCCCCCCCCCCGCGGACGATGCGCCGGCCGCCGCCATTCTATATGCAAAATTTCACGGGCCGCGGAAGCGAGACGGCGACCCGAGCGAATGAACCTCACTCCGTGGAAAATAACGCGAGGAATTTCCGGACCTGAGCGTCCTCCGACTCATTCCTATTGGATTTCTTTGGGAAGGCGCGCTTTATGAACGATATGGGCGATCTTTCGCGTATCTCCCCTCGACTGCACTTTCTTTCAGCACATTGCAGATTTGTAACGTGAGCAGAGAAGAGATCTATGCGCGCTCGTGTACATCGGGGGGTGCGGGGAATATATTATACATACATAATGTATGTTGTAGCGAGAGCTTTGAAGAAATTTGTAACTTGCAATTTTTGTCTCACTCACCTGTAAATCGGCTCAATCCCGCCTTCCTTGTACCAAAGCACCATGGTGACCTCATCTTGCAAGGGGGGATGAATATCGCAAGGAAGCTGCGCCTTGTTTCCGACCACACCGTTGATAGTAACGATCGGTACTGCAACGAGAAGAAAGGATGGACCAAGTGAATAAGAGAAGAAATTCGCTTCTCCGAGTTGCATCACATACGTTTGAAATCAATGACCGCGAACCCCTTCAGGGAAGCTGCCGTAAAGTTAAAGGCAACAAACGGGTTGCACCGTTAGACCGCGAGCATGCAATTTCAACGCAAATCACATTTGACTTGTCGATAACGTTACGAGTCTCGATACATTTCCCGTTTGCGAAGTAGATAAAGACAGAGTATCAGGTCGGTCAATCTTGAATGATGGGCTGTAATCAAGCGCATCGATCTCTCAATAAAAGCACTTATATACGCGACACATTACCGCGGTGAAGTAAAAGGCCGGTGTGAGGCGGTTTTAGCAGGCACGAAAACACCGGGATTACGTCTTATTAGATGAGAATTTAGCGGCGGTGATGTACACGCTGACGTTTAAAGGCGAACTCCTGCTCGAGAGCTCAAGAGTCTCCATCCTCGGCCGCGACGGAAGGCGCACGGCGGTTAACGGTGATTCGATGTCGTCTCGCGGTTCCGTCTGCCCGATTAGATTTACATGTAGATGGATTTATCGCCTTTTAATGAGCTCCCCCGGCTCACTCGATAATCACTCCCGCGCGCACCGCTCCCTTCGTCACTCTGCCCCGTCACGGCGTGGTCATGACGTCGGCGCGTTATCTTTCCGCGACGACGCGTTTTCCGCCGTATCATCAGACTTCCTGATCACTTCGCGAGGCGTCGTGCCGCGGGAGCGATCGCTCCCAGGGATCCCATCGATCACTGCGCTACTATTTCGTCGCCCGACGTCCGATCGCGACAAGATCGGCCAATTCCGCAGTCCACGAATTTCCGTGCCCGGGCTATAAAGCACGCCGATATTTCTCTCCCCGGCAAGAAACGCCAAAACGGCCGGAGTGACGCGCGCTCAGAGGTGCGCGCACAAACGCGCGCAGCCAGTGTCCCTAGCGCGTCGAAATCCGCGAAGATATTGCGCGTACGTGCCGAGTGTTTGCCGAAGGGATATACCGACCGGTCCGGTCGCGCCGAGCGCTCTGAATCCGAAATTAGAACGCCGACAGACTTTCCGCGCGGGCAGACAGGCGACTCGATATGAGAAACGCGATAAGCAAACACACACACACACACACGCCGCGCCGGCCGCGTACTTGCTCTTTTCTTCTTTACACTTCCCCCCCCCCCGCTTCACCCCCTCCCGCCCGGAAACGGCAACTTTGACTATCGTTAACTCGGCGAGTACGACTCGACTACTAATAACTTTGTTAACAAGTCCGGCGAACTATAGAAATAACAGGTGCGAATGCCTCTTTCCAGCTGTAACTTATGCTAAAAAAGAAAAGAATGACAAAAAATAAAAAGATATATATATATATATATATATATATATACACTGAGAAAAATATCCGAAATATCCGATTGTTAATTTCGTTATTCGATCCGAAATATCCGGTATATATTTAATCGGATATTCGATCGGATAAGAAAATTAACAATCGGATATTTCTGATATTTTTCTCCGTGTATATACTATATATTCTCACAATTTACACGCACTAATGTATCGTTCTCGAAGATTGTATCCGAGAACAAGAAATACAATTTAAAGCGGAAAGCTACTCTCGCTACGGCTCGCTCGCGCTGATTATATTATACGTAGTTGCAGTTGCACACGTTTGACAAGCAACGCGTCTCACGCGCGTTCAACCGCGCGGCGGTTATAGACGCGCGCGCGCGCGCGCGATTGCATTCGGTGGCGCAATCAAGATGCTTTCGTAACGCCGCGGGACGCGAAGCCACGCTCGGCGAGAAGCGGGGCCACATTCTTCCGATCCCATTTAATCCCCGGAGAAGTTCCCGAAGCGCTTCCGGGAGGAAACTCGGGGAAGCTCCGTGCAAACTCGAAGAACGTCCGCGAGCGTGACAAGCGCCGCGCCTCGCGCGCGAAACAATTTCATTTATCACAAGAAAAATAGCGGTTTAACTCCACGGCTGGGTGTATCATACATTTTCCGCGAGTTCGAGGGCGCGCGCAAGAGAGAGAGAGAGGTAGTGGCAGAAAGAGAGAAGCGCGAGGAGAGGGTGGATTGCCGAGACCGAGGGGCACCGGGCAAAATGGAGGACACGGAGGAGCGCGCGGAGTTGGGTCGTTCCTTCCTTCCTTCCTTCCTTCCTTGCTTGTCGTCGTGGCCAACGACACAAACACGAGTGTATTAGCGCGAATGGCATCTCCGACGCTAAAGCCGTCACAGTCCCGTTGTACAGTTTATTGCGCTCTCCACTAGCACTTAGAGAAAATATAGTCGAGGACGACGGCGACGGCGACGGCGCCGCCGGCGATCGACGGTATTGTCACCGTGTCAAAGCACTTGGAGCCGACTCGCTCGACAGAGAATGAAACGCGCGCGCGCGCGAGGTCCCGGACCAACTCGCGTGTACACGTTGTTGACGATAAAAATTTGCATCGCGCGCGCGCGCGCGCGAAGCTACCGACGCGGCCGCGAGCGTCACGAGCGCGCCGGCGGGGAAATTATTACCGGCTAATTGGTGGACCTGGCGGAAATTGCCCGGCGCCGCGGATAACCGTGGCCGGCTGCTACATTAAAGTTCGCGCAATACTGTTGCAACCCGCACGAATACACACGTACGACCGTCCCGTAAAGATAATCCCCGCGCGTTTCCCCCGCTATCAGTCGATGCGCGGCCTCGTTAAATTCGCATAATGTCCCTCTCCGGCGAAAACCGCGCCGACGAATCCATCAACGCGCGATTTCCTCCTCTCCTCCTTCCGCTCTCTCTCTCTCTCTCTCTCTCTTTCCCCCCCCTCTCTCTCTCTCGCGTTCGTCTCTGTCGTTCCTCTCGCTTCTTTTTACGAGCGTTATCATTACGAGCAACACCGCGGTCCTCGCAGTTCTTATTTTCGCGCATACATAACGACAGTCGCCCTCGTGATGCGCGCCGTTGATGCTTTCTTGTCGCGTCGCCTCGGTCGAACGGACGCTCGCGTCGTGACGCGTATTCATGGTCATGATGAATCCTAAACGCCCACGTCGTTCCCGGTACAGATCGACGCGGGGAGTCGCGCGCGGGACTCATAAATAACCGTCCTACGTGGAAAACGAATCCATCAACGGCGGCCACTCTCTTTAACTAGGCGATCGGAGGCAACATCAAACGTATCTACGCGCGCTCTACCTCCTCCTTTGCCGAGTGGAGAAACCATAAATAAGTAATCTTTCGGTTTCCACGAATGCGCGGGAGGAGGGCCTTGAATCTCGAAGATGATCGCCTTGGGTGAACACGCGCACAGGATGCCACGTTTATTTTCCTTTTTATTGGCGACGTAAATTTAACGGATTTTATTTTTTCTTCCCGCTCTCGCCACCCTTCCTCCCTCTGCTGCCTCCCTGTCCATCCCTCGCTCGCACGCACCCTTTCTCTCTCTCTCTCTCTCTCTCTCTCTTTCTCTCTTTTTTGCTCTTTCTTCTTCGCGGCTCCGCTCGCCATCGGGAAATGAAATACAGCGTTATTTCAGCGGCGGAGCGTACTACGCAGCTATTTTTTCTCAACTGATAGCCGCCAATACGTTACCGGACGATGAGAGATTCCGAAAGGCCATATATCTGCCGCGCACCTGTACCAAACGCGAGAAATAGCCCGAGTAAATTGCAGCCAATAACATATTATGCGGTGATAATAAATGATTCATGCGCCGGGTATAATGCGAAATTGCAATTGCGCAGTAAGACACATTGTAATGAACTGCGCGAGTTCCGATGAAACAATATCAGCAATAACGGAGGGATTTCCATTAATTTAGAAATTCCGTAATTGAATATCAACGTATCGGAGCCCGATGGAATTCCCGCGGAAGAAAAGGCTGCTTCTAGATATCGTTGTGTCGCGGCCCAATATGTTCGGGAACGAGCCCGCGCCGGGCTCGTGAGCACACACGCTCGATTTCGCGCCTCAATGGAATAGGCTCGCCGCAACAGTCCGCGCGCCTCGAATAACGAATCCATTCAAGATTTAAGACGTACGATTAACCGGCTAAACGGCCGCTATCCGAGCGCGGTATGTATGTTATTTCTTTTCTCCTCTTTTCCCCTTTTGTACTATTAGTCAGACGATAAAGCGAACATTAGCGTAACGGTCCGCTCTGGGCGCTCTCGGTCCTAGAAAATTATTGCAGAAACAAGAATAACGCCCGGGGCTACTTTCTCGCGCGAGACAGGGTAATCTTTCAAACGATTTAACGCCAGCCTCGTATTACGTGATTGCTGCTCATTAGTATAATGGATGACCGGCGACTCCGATACATTGACTTCATAAAGAAGGAAATCACGCGTACGAGACGTCAAAGCGAAAGAGAGAGAGAGAGAGAGAGAGAGAGAGAGAGAGAGAGAGAGAGAGAGAGACAGACAGACAGACAGAGAGAGAGAGAGAGAGAGAGAGAGAGAGAGAGAGAGAGAGAGAGGACGGGAGAAAACGAGAGCTGGAGAGGAGGCGGAGAGCGAGAGAACGCGCTGGTGAAATAATAGAACGGGCTTTTAATCTGTATCCCCGAGGCGTGTACACAGAGGGCGCGGTATACGAATGATGAAAATTTACATAAGCGCGACGGGAACGGTCGATTCTACTCGGGGACTACTCAATTTGATTGTGTATTAAACGCGCCCACACGTCCCCAATAATAATGATAGGTCCTAACGCGCGTAAAGGTAACTCACCGAGGGGACTTGAAACTGCTGCATCGACATGGACGGTGTCGAAAGGGACCCTCCACCGACCAGTACGTGTACGTAATGTGGGCGGCGCGACACGCGTAGAAAATACATTTAGGACAGGCTCGATGTAGCGTAGAGACACGCTCGAGTCATTTGTCATATTCGTAACTAGCGGCTGGACGGAGGCTCCAATTTACGTGAGGACGCGCGATCGGTCGTTGTATCTGCGGCGACGACGACGACGATAACGACGACGACGACGACAACGACGACGACGATGATGACGATAGCGCAAGCGCTTAATTATATTCTCGTTAATAGAATCACGAAGGACGCGCAAAAAACGCGGTCATCGGGCGCCCTGGCGAACGAGCTCATTCCGTCCTGGTGGAATCCTCAAGGAAAAACGCGGATACGGCGAGAGCTAATTATCGCGATAATAAAGAATTCTCTCATCAACAGTTGGCGAAGTTTGAAAACACGAGCGGTCGTTATCATAACTCCGTCGGGACGAGTGTCCGGAGAGTGTTCGGAGAGAGAGAGAGAAAGAGAGAGAGAGAGAGAGAGAGAGAGAGAGAGAGATAGAGAAAGAGATAGAGAAAGAGAGAGAGAGAGAGAATAATTCATGATTTTGTATAATCCGCCGCTGCAGGCGAATTGTGTGCGCGGAGCTTCGACTGTTAAATAGACCGTTTGAAGTGCACGCGGCGCGCGGTTACCGTTACAGTTGGGAAACGCTATTGAAGTCGGCCAATGGCGACGAGCGCAGCGCGGCGGCGAGGTAAGAATCGATAGAGTCAGTGGTATGTCGAATAGACTCAGCGATAAATCATCGCGTCGGCCGAGACAGGATCAAAGATCCACCGGCGGAATGTGCGGGTCGGCATCGAGAATCGAGTTTGTTTAATCGTCGGTCGCGCGCGCTTCCGCTGGATCGCTGCTAATTACATCGTGATTCGTATTAATTATAACTCACACGCAGTCTGACCGTGCGGCGGAAAAATTTCCGCACGCGCGGATCGATCTCGGTCAGCTTTGTCGCGACTGTTCGAGATTACCGCTGCGCGAGCGCGGCGGTCTCGTTACGAGTTACGCGTCGTGCGGCATCCGGCGGAAGTCGAAATTCGCGTAACCGCGTTACCTACAGCCCTTGTTATTCATACAGTCATGATCTGGCAACTTTATTATTCTTAATCCCACTTCAAGCGGTTACTTCGTTAGCATAAGACATTATTTTAGACGGGCGGTTTCAGTGACGTTAAAATTCCTTTCCACCGCGGGGAAAAGAAAGGAAGGGAGAAAGAGAGAGAGAGAGAGAGAGAGAGAGAGAGAGAGAGAGAGAGAGAGACAGAGACAGAGAGCGAAAGGGGGAGAGAAGAGGGAAAAGGAGAGAAGATTATCGTCGGGTACTCGATTATTAGGATTTTTACGGATTCCGTCCGATGATCCCTGTCTCGGGAGCAGATTATGTATATCGCCAATTTGCTCTGACTTCTAAGTAAAGCCGATTTACAACGCGACAACGAATTATGTATTAGTAGCCGACTAAGCCTCTGATAATCCACTTATGTATTCCGTTACAAAAATAAATTTCGAGCTGAGCCTTTAAGTAATCGCATGAATTTTCACGGTATTATTATTCATAAGAACACCCTTAGCAGTTAGTATAACACACAAGTATAACGCGCGATAAATCTAATTTCTAAAATTAAAAGCAAACTTAGGGAAGAGTCGAGGAGGGAGAAAGCCAGCGATACAGCCGACTGCGTGTGCTGTATTTACGACCATGAGAATTATTCGGACCTCTGGAAAATTTTATCTATCCAACGTGTACGGAAAGCGAGAGAGAGAGAGAGAGAGAGAGAGAGCGGGAGGGGGGGAAGGGAGAGAAAAGGGTTGTTACACACTTTCCTCCCGGGCGTCGCGTTCGCTATTTATCATCCGGAAAGCAGAGTGAATTATTAAATCGCATGAATGCCCAGAGTTGCATGTTGCAAGTAAATAGCGTAAGGTATCAGAGTCGCCGCTTTATAGGGCAATAAATGGCGCGATGTAAAAACGTGTATAAGCTGTTTGTAGCGCGGACGTTATACGGCTCGATGGGAGAAATGGATGTGCAAACAAAGAAGTTCTATTTTGCAGGTCGCGCGGCCACGCGCGCCGCGGGTATGTAGATCATCGTAAAAATTCACGGCGCTAAAGAGCGCCCTTCGCCTCTCTCACCGTCGCGCGGAAACGTCCGTTACCGTATTTATGCGCGCGGGGCGTATTTTAAAAATCATTGCAACCAGAGTCGTACGACGGCGGCGCGTTCGCGGTGGTCGCTGTAGGAAATCTTGAATTTTCCTCGTAGAGCGGCATGCTTTAAACTCCTCTTTACGACGTTCTATAGTCGCATCACGATCCTTGCGTCTGTTTCCTCCGCGAGTAACAGCTTTCGCATAGAACAGAACAGTTCTGTAGCGGAGCTTTACAGTTCTCGAGTTCCGCCGGAGACATTAATCTCTCTTATGAGTTACGGTGTACATATATACGTACGTCTATGCGTATGTGTGTGTGTGTGTGTGTGTGTGTGCGCGTGCGCGTGCGCGTGTGTATAGGGCGCGAGATACACGAGTTTCGCAATCGGTATTACAATCGCACCTTAAAGTCCTACGTACAAGTCGAATCGTAAAACGCAGGGCGTGATAAAAATTAATCGTCACGTACGAAAAGCAATGTGATTAAAAGTTGACGAGTTTTTACAGCTCGCGTTTTTTACAGCTACGGCTTCGCGCTTGTGCAGCGTACGGACAACATATCGGTCGCGATATTAGCCTGTAAATTCATCGTGCTGATGTGAAAGCGTTACCTTTGAATTACCCCACTGGCCCTGTTTTCTCGCAGCCAGCGTCTTTACTGTGCGGCAAATCGGACCGTTTCGTAACCCGTCCTTGGCGGCATGCGCATTGCATTTTTCGTTTCGGGTCATATATACCAAGCGTCGCGCAGAGAGAACAACGTTTACGAAAAAATTACGGACACTGCAAGCGCGATCGCTCTCGCGGGACTGGTTTCTCTGTTTCTTCCCTTTTTTTATTACAGGACGCCGACAGAGAAGCGTCGATGATGAAATGTACGAAACAACGTCTCTTTCTTTCGTTCTCTTTTTTTCCTTTTCTTTTACGGCCTTGTGCCGTGCTTCACTTTGTTTTTTACGACTGACAGCCTTTACACGACGTAGCGCCGCGATATGATTTTATGGTCTTCTGGTGGCACTAAGTAGCGAAAAAAAGGGAGAAAGAAAAAATAATCTCGATCGCGGGAGTAATGACTTGCATGCCGGTCGACCTGGTTCTATACCGCCTTAGCCCGGCGATTACGGTCGTCGTGCATTAAAGTCAAGTGCTGGCACACCATATCGCATTCAGGCACTCTTTGAAATATCGGATATCGGCACCGAAATATTTCCCGTAAAAGCGTGACTTTGCGGAATTCGTAATCTCGAAACGGCGGGGCGCGGTGTATGAATTATATCGTGCGCTTCTACGCACACGCGCACAAAAACCCCGCGACACGTCTCGTCGAGACTCGATCTCGCTCGCTCGCTCGCTCGCTCGCGCGCGCGCGCGCCGCGACATTTTCGAGCGCGTCGCGTTCGTGTCGGAAATATACGAGTAGAGCGGAGATGCAACCGTGACGATAAGTAGTAAAAAAGGAGCAGGAGAAGTCGAAATAAACGACGGCTTTCGCGCAAGCCGTAAGCCGGCGTATACTTTTGGAGTATATCTTTAGCAAACACAGCTGGCAAAATTATAATCTACATTGGCGCGCACGCGCGCGTGATATCGCATCGATAAGTCGCTCCTGCTCGTCTGAATATTCGGGAAAAAACGCGAGGGAAAACACGGTATTCGTCTCGCTCTCGGCGGCCGCAATTATCTCAGCGCGGCGCTAAAACCCTTGGCGTCTTCTCGTCGAGAGGTGGAGTGATTCGTTAGGGTCTAATGTCGGGTATCGTCGTTTCTCCCACCTTGTGATTTATCGATTGCTAAATAATCGCCGTCGCATGCACACATATGCACGCACGCACGCAATTACGACACGGTACGTCCAATGGACGCGGTCGTATCGCAAGAATTGCAGCCTTCGGCGCGAGTGTGTCTTACCTGCAGACTGCAGCGAATGCGTGCAGCGAACACACGTCTCCCGGTATATCGATCGACGCCGAGAAAAATAAATACAAATCGTGCGCGGGTTTAAGGGATGGCGCGGAGGGGCACGGGCGGGTGCAATTACAACGGCCGTAGCGAACATCCCGCAATTATCGGGAGTCTCGATGCTCGTTACGCGAAGCGGGAAAAGGTGAAATCACTTTGTTGGCTGCGGCTACGAAGAAGTCGTAGGTAATAATTACTGATCGCGGGAAAGAAAGCACCAAAAAATATACGAAAGAGCGCTCGACCTGCTCCGGGAAAGAGAAAGGGAGAGCGGAAGAGGGAGGGAGAAAGAGAGAGAGAGAGAGAGAGAGAGAGAGAGAGAGAGAGAGAGAGAGAGAGAGAGAGAGTCTCGCACGACCAGCGATTTTTCGCGGCTTCTCGCGCACAGAAGATCTCAATTTGGCGTATCGGCCGGCCGTCGTGCGGCAATTACGCGCGCGATGTGCGTCTACATTGAGCGAGCTCTTGATTTGTATAATCAAACGCATGCGACGGCGATAATTACATAAGTACGGCGAGCGTGCGCGTGACGGCCGGCGGCGGCGGTAGTGCGGGACTTCACAAAGTAATCAATTATTGCGGAGCGCGCGCGGCTGGTCGCGCGGCGACCGATGGCTAAAATTTGATACGGCGAAATGAAGCCGCTGTTGCGATAGAAATCATAACGTTCCATTTGCTTCTGCGCACAAAAGCACCGCGGCTGCGGAAATGATCGCGCGAACGACGTGCGTTATGCGACGCAAAACGACGGGTACCTCGGTCCCGGCGGGCGCAACCGAGGAAGGCGAAGGAAATCCCGCGCTGGCAATTCGTTGCTGACGATGAACCAACGATCCGTTACGATACGCAGCCGTAAGTCAAAACCGCGAGCGAGCTCCGTTCGTTTCTCGACGAAAGACGGCCGCGCGAGAGGCGCGAAAAGACGGCGCGACGAGAGAGAAGACTCCTCCGCCTCTCGGCCTTTTAAAATTACAGCGAGAGAGCGCAGCACTCGCGCCTGATGCTTTCCAATTTTCGCGCGGAGTTCAAGAACGTGCTAAACGACCGTGGCGCGGAGCTCCATCGGCCAGCGCGCGCCACCCCGCTCTCACACCCCCATAATCCTTTCTCTTGTTTCTATTTTTCCCAGACACAGAGTATGTGCCGCGGAGCGTGAAAGCCGTGTGCGGAATAGCATTTGGTGTCTACCCTCGCAGGTTTTAACGGGCAGTCCCGTATGCCAGACGCGTGCCAAGTTTCCCCCCTTCTCATTCCGCCGTCGCCCCTCGCCCTCTCGCGTCCCTCACTCACTGTGTGTGCGCGTGTATGTGTGTCTGACCCTCGAGAGGAAGAACCCGCGGAAACAGGCAGCTCCTATTTTCGCTCTCGGCACTCCGCCGGTCCCTCGCCGCAGCTTGCCACCCTTTCCGTCTTCAATGCGGAGGATATCTCGGTCCGCCTCTTGTCTCCCGACTAGCATCCGCGACCACTCTCGTACTCGCCGGCGCCATGTGCGTCCATCCACGTGCTTTTCTTTATTTGCCTCGTCTGCTCGACGTCTGCCCACCTTACTCCCGATATCGTCGCTTTCCGTCGCCGTCGTCCACTCCGTGTTCTCCATCTCATCCTTACTCGTCCGAGCCCGCGCGAATACTCCTGCCGGCGCGCAGGACATTGGATACCGGTATTTCGGTATCTCGTTGCAGCTCCGCAGCAGCTCCTCGAGTTTTCATCGCTCTCTGCCGACGCGACGGTCGAGTCGAATATTCTCTTGTCTCCGAGCACAACGCTTCTCACGTTGTCGCGCTAGCCGGCTCTGCGCGCGCTGATGCATCTCTCTCTCTCTCTCTCTCTCTCTCTCTCTCTCTCTCTCTCTCTCTCTCTCTCTCTCTCTCTCTCTCTCTCTCTCTCTCTCTCTCTCTCTCTCTCTCCGTTTTCCGCGCGAAATCACCGGTCACCGTTGCGTTGTTCCCTCAGCGGGATAACGTAACAATTGCACGTGACGCTTGTTAATCCGGAATATAAGTCGAGCGGGCTTGATTATGGGCCGGATATTCTGCCGGTTCATCCAACGCGAGAGAAAGAGATATCGCGATTCTCGGCTGTGTTCGCGCTCGCGATTACGCTCAATTCATTTTCGCCGAGCGAGAACGTACATGTGCGCGCGCTCTCGGTGATGAGTCGGAAGTAGAGCGAAGGGAGAATCGCCTTTGCTGGTAAAGATCGCCTTTGCATGAGAGATCCTCGCGATCGAGAAGAAGCTTTATTATCCCGCCATCGTCTCTCTCTCTCTCTCTCTCTCTCTCTCTCTCTCTCTCTCTCTCTCTCTCTCTCGACGTTCTTTGACTCTGCCGTTGGTTTTTCGAGGGATGCGAAGAACCTGCTCTCTCACGCCGGCTCACGACGGGTTACAGCAATATTCTCGAGATGCGGCAGCGGTTCGTTTTTCCGCAGAGTCTACTTTGACGGATTAGCCACGGGAGAGTACGCCTCGACGCACTTCGACATTCGTTAATAATATGACGCAATTGCAAACGAACGAGAGGCGCGCGCCTCGAGCGGCGATCGTCGACATTGATTAAGTCGAGACGAGAATAGATGGCAGCGATGCTCAGGCATAATAAGAAAGCACGAGGACGAATTCGACGGACCTTTTTTTTGGTTTCGGCCAGATCCACTATCGAGGGAGCGAGCGAGCTTTAAAGCTGCTGCTTTCTCCCGTGGACATTGTTTCACAGAAACCCGCTTAGTAGCAAAGGAGAAGACAGATTTGAGTGCTCCTTCGATAAAGTTCCAGACCGGTCTTTGTATCCTGTTACTTATTTACTCCCGTTAAAGGAACGTCCCGGATAAGCGAACGAGAGGAGCGACGGTGAAGGGGCGTGGGAGGGAGCAGAAGGGGGCATAGAGAATCGCGCGGGAAGAGGGTTTCTACTAGTGCATGAGCGAGCTTTAAAGATCCTTTCAAGCGGACGCCATCCCAAATGCATGGCGCGGGCTTCCCCCGTTATCTTGTGCGCGGGTACCAATATGCTGGTATTTACCGATCCAAAAGAATTTTCCAATACGCCGGCCGCGGGTATCGATGAGTTATCGTGTTCGGCCGCGAGTATTGCCCCGCCTGTACGTCGCGAATATTTATTATCGTGTGAACTCCCGGCACGATTCGGCCACCGGCCGATTCCCCGATAACTCGTGCTGCGCCGCCTCGGTAATTAGAGGATATCCCGTAATATTATTTAAACCTATACCAGCGCGCACATCTGCCTCGCGCTGATTGTTTCTCGATGCTAAGCGACTTTAAATGATTCACTTCGTTAAACGTCGCAATTAGACTATAAATCTCTCGCACGCGCTCTCTCTCTCTCTCTCTCTCTCTCTCTCTCTCTCTTTCTCTCTCTCTCTCTGCCTCGAGGGGAGGAATCTGATAAACAGATGAAGTGGAAAGTCGCGATACTTCTGTACGTTAAATAGCGCGACTTTCCTCCCAATGCTCCTGTCGTTATCATCGAGCTATCGATTTTATCATTAGACACCGCGACGCAAAATCGCGTCTTGACGTTTCGGAATTACTTCGAGACCGCCGAGTGGCAGCGGATATTTCCTTTCCCTCAGTCCGCCGTGTAAATTTCGCTGGCGAGCGAAGGTCGAAGAGCCGGTAGTGCAAAGTCTAATGAGGATAGAATCCAAAGAAGCAAGAGACGTGATATAGCACGGCGAACATGGACGGGCAGGAAAGTCTAAAATCACGTGGCAGTAAACTAGCGGGAGCTTTCGGTATATACCCTTCCGCGTATCCCGAAAGAGGGCTTTCCGGCGGCGTACGAACGGGCACGACGTGTTATCCGGCTCGAGATTACTTCTTGGAGCGGAAATAGGGCGTCGGCTAAGACGCCGTTTCGAAATTACCGTATAATTCCGCGCGCGCACGGCGGGTATAGTCCCGCCGACGAAAATAATAGCGAAGACTGAAGCGCGCGAGTCAGATCGACTTCAATTTTCTCAAAGTCGAATTAGCGCGCGCTCGCGCATACACTGGAAGACCGGGAGAGAGAGAAAGAGAGAGAGAGAGAGAGAGAGAGAGAGAGAGAGAGAGCCGTACGTGCCGTGCTTACCTTACGTTGCGAGAGCGTGTAAATGTGACGACGAGAAGTCGCGGCGCTAGCTTCGCTAAGAGGGACTTGCCCCGCTAATTGCAAAACGCGTTCGTACGCGATCCGATTGTCGAGAAATCTATTTCCTCGAGAAGTTTCGCTCGCACGTTCTTGACATATCTCGCCTCGCGATATTTATAATGTGGCATTTCTCGTCGCGAAAGAGGTCGACTCGATTCAGACATTCATCAGTCGTGTTCTCTATATTCTCTGAAGAATTACATACGTTCGGAACGACTGGAATGAGGTTTCGCATGAAAACTCATCGAGAAAGTCAATAATTCATACGCAACGTTGCAACGGCGTATCGCCATTGTGAGTCATACAATCGCTCGGAATGAAGGGAGAAGATGAGACAGGCGCTGGAGATATTCGCGTGATGAAATGCTTAGCGAAGGAATTGCATTTCGATTGATCACCGTGCAACAATCCGATACTGATTTTCCGTTGGCTCATTGGTAGTTTAACCCCGAGCACAGCCTCGAGTATCGATTCGGCCCGGAGAGAGTCTCGGATTACCTAATTAACGGGTCCTTCTATCTACTCCGGGATCTGCTCTCTCAGGCACCGCCTTCCGTGCGATGCTCATTACTCTTTGATCGAGCGACTGAGGCGCGAATATAATTCTCAAAGGAAGATTTTTCGAGCGGCCGGAAGCACGCGGACGTGGAAGAGATGGATACGACAGGAGGGGCGGCGGGAGGCGGGAGGCGGGAGGCGATGCGTGTTCTCGCGATTTGTGATCTCGACGGAGACTGAAAGAGGAAAGATTAAACACATAAAAAAATGAAAAGATCGGTCGCGAGGGGAGGGGAAGAAACACGGTGGGAAGATGAGCCAGAATGACAGAGAGAAAGACAGAAGTGGGTAATAAAAACGAAGAGAAAAAAGAAGTGGCCGGAATACCGCGGGAGAGAAAGAGAGATAAGGTCAAGTTGGTCGTTTACCGTCGGTCGTGTGTGACTCGCGAAGCTCGACTGACTTCTCCATTACCGCCGCCCACGCCGTCCTTCCACCTCGAAAGTTCATTTTAATGCGCTCACACTGAGGTGGTTGCCGACCCCGGACTGAAGTCTCCCCCTCCTCTCTCTCTCTCTCTCTCTCTCTCTCTCTCAAGTGTCGCCTAGTTCTATGACTTGGTCCGGGGAACTTGTGCGGCTCGCGGAGTTTGGCTCGGGTACGACGACGATTCAAAACGGCGAGAGAAACGCGTCCGCGATACTATATCGAGTAATCCGAGACGACAACACCGAGACGGCAGGCAAGCTGGCGCGAGTGCGCGCGCGCGCGCGGTAATTGTAATTGCGACGCGGAGTTTCCGGAACAATGCCGGGGCCCGAACGTATCGAAATTAGATATTGCGATGAGCCCGGAGTATTCGCGGTACGCCAAGTCTGTCCAAGTTCCTGGCGCGCGCATTACCGAGAATTGGAACGTGATCGGAGCAGGTAACGATACGCCCTTCGCCGTGGTCTAAATCACGCGGGAATGCCGGCGAAATGAATTTCGCGCTGACTGCTACCGCCGTCGTGTCGATTAGTGCGGGGAACGCGCTGAAATCGTGGTCATACTTAAAATTCCGTGCGTTCGATCGCGCGCGCATTGCGCGTGCAATATGTCGTCAAGATGAGATGGGCTCCCCGCGTCGCGGTGATGTTTCGCCTGTCTGCGTGAAGAATTATCACGCTGAGACGGCTGTTAAATTTCGCAAAAAGCCTCTGACGACGCGGAACGCACTGGCGCGTACGCGTCGGTGGCGTGCGTGCGCGCGCGCGCGATAATGCGATTCCAGTCGTGAAATTGGCGAAAAGCTGGCCGTCGCGAGCCAAGTGTACTCGTGCCGACTGGTGGTCGTTGAAACTTTTATCATTCGCCGCTAATTGATATGCGGGACGGGGAACGCGAATTATTTCATCTAAAAATCAAATCGCGGTATAATTACGGCGTTTTAATCAACTTTGAGGGATACTTAAAAGCCGCTGAAATTTCTCCGCGAGAGAGGCGACGGCGGATTCAACGGGAATACGGAGCGCCGTTTAAATCACGTCGTCGTCGTCGTCGTCGCCGGTTATCGGGAGAAAAGTCCGACATCGTTATAGTCGGCGGAACGATGATTCTTCTCGCGCGAAATCCGCGCGTACACGTCGACCGACCACCGCGAATATTCCGCAAAGCAATAACGCATTTCCGCGCTACGGTTCGTACGGTTCGTCAGATATACCGGCCCTGTGTTATTTCAGGCTCACGCTCGAGAACACGTTCTGTGTGACCATTTCGGTTCAATGAAGCTTTGGGGCATGATCTGGATACTAAGCTCGGCCCGATTCCGCTGACCGATCTTATTACAGCGGACGCAACGGACACGCTCGGAAACTCGTCCCCGGATGATATTGTTTCAAGAAACTAGGCGGGGGGGGGAGGGCACATGTACGCGTATAAAGTTAATCGAACACGTTGCCGCGTCGTCGCTGCGATCGAACGCGAAGACCTCCCCCGGATATTACCTCTTTCTCTTCTCCGAGCATAATCACGAACTGAGCAGCTTCGCGAGCAGCGGAACGATCTTCTTTCGGAACCCCGAATATATAGCTCCTGCGAGCAATTCTTGATATTTTGATATCTTAACTCGAGACGCGCGCGATCAGGTCATCGATATTGCGATTAACTTATCACTGACCGAACATATGAATATTTCCTTGAGCTGCTCCTGATAATTCTAATTTTCGAATCGAGTAACGAGTGAACAAGTAATCAATCAACATCTAGAATTATTGATCTTGAATATCGATCTTGAATTAACGACATTAGTTTCCAAACAGTCAATAGGATGAATAACGAATACATGATCGTTTACAATTCCGTAATGGAAAATGAGAAGTTTACTCTCACATTTGACATAATAAGACCCGAAATTGAATTGCGCACATTGATAATGTCCGGTAAATCGCTCGATACGTCAATACGCCGCGCAAAGGGTGTGAAATCTTTAACGAGGCGCCAGTAACCACGACGGGCCGAAAATTCCGCTCGTTTGCCAGCTGTAAATTCGATTATCTCGTCGTTGCGGAGTTCAACAGAGTTATCGACGCTCGCGATCTGCACGATCGCACGTACAGGCCGTGTCTCGCGATCGATAGCCCACTGTCACCGTTGAAACTTACATTAGTTAGCGCACAACGGTCGTACGGCGGCCGAGTGCTTGTATCCGGATTACGGAGTGTCGACGTGACGGCGACTCAATGGGGGCAAGTGTACTCGCGAGAGAACGGGCGATATTAAAACTTTTGACGACCCTATTTTGAAGAATCCTTTGGCGACTAATAGGCACGAGTGAGCGGACCGTAAAGCAGTCTCGACTGCTTACCTGCGGATGGTGGAGAGCATTAGGAGCTGCTTCGCGCGTGATCACCGCGAGCTCGATGAGCTCCGAGGGGTGTAATCTGGAACTTTCATTCGGGTCGCTATCCCGCTTTCCGGATAAATAAAGCCGGGAGTTACGGGCGTTTGTATGTGTGTGTACGTGTGCTCGTGGTGTGTGGCCGCTACGAGAGCGTTATCCGGAACGCAACAATGAGAGACGAAGTTATTAAAGAATAACTTGGCGCACCGCGGATTGTTGCCCGTAATCGATGAGCGATGTGGCCGCAAGTGTGTGGCCTTACAGTGTCGGGATATTGTAAACGTGCCTTGGACGGCGAATCGCCCGCCAATTCGCTTATAGCTGTCAAGAAAGTCGCGCTGCGCAACGTACATTCGCCACGAGGCCCGACTAGAAATTTATCCCATGCTCCTGATCAGGTTAACCTCATTTGGACATCAGGTCCCAATAAGGTAATACTAGCGGGTCCTAGTAAGTCATGTAACGCAGCGTGGATATCAGGACCTTAATAAGGATTCACAATCAAGTCCTTATTGAGTTATTACTTTATGGAATCCTTATTACGTTTTTTTTTTTTTTTTCAAATTATGGCTCCTGATTACTCGCCACGGCTATATTGGATGATGACATTAGAAATAAGAAATGACACGCTGAATATTCTTTCATGTAATTTCCAAATGAAAAGATATTTGCATGAAATAATATTTTAGATTAAGCATAAGCATACTTGTAAAATGTTTCGGAAAAGAAACATAAAATGAATATCATAAGATCATAAAGTATCACAAGGTGACAAGACATAAAGTAGTGTTAAAGAGAAAAGTTGTATGTCACGTTAATTTTACAACTATTTATTGACTGCTAAAAAAGGGATAGTTTCTATAACATTTTATGAATATATTCAAGTGATCTGAGGTATTTTTTCAATGCAAACATCTTTATATTTGGAAATGACACCCAAAAATTGTTTTGTTAAAACTTGATAATGCAAATCATATTAGGTACAATGAATAAGATCCCGACAAGGACCTGATCAATTCAGCCATATTATATCATGCACTAAGTTAGTACATTAAGGTCCTAATGTGGACCCAATCATATTATAACCTTATAAAGATCTTCTTTAGTCATTTGTCGTTAGAACATTACAAGGACTGACTTACTTAGAATTACCTTTCATTCAGCCTGTTATCAATGATCTTTATCAATGTTAAGTGAACCTGATCAAAATTTCTAGTCGGGGGGAGTTCGAGACCCGATGCTGTAATTTTACTTGCCGGCACTCGGTGTAGTCAGCACTTGTCACATTAGCTGCATTCCTCAGCGCTGTGACACACGATGAGACGAGAAACTGACTGAAACACAATTGATGGGAAAATCGATCGATTCGAGCCGCGGGCTGGCGGCCGGGGGCCGTGTCGCGCCGAAAATCTCGTTAGCAACCTCACCGGTTTGCACAACTAATATCTCTCGCGTGTTTGCTTTATGCTTCTTCCGTTTCCCGCGCTCCCGCTGCATGTACCTTGCGCCACGAGGTTCTTGATTTTCAACGGCACGTCCATCTCTCTCTCTCTCTCTCTCTCTCTCTCTCTCTCTCTCTCTCTCTCTCTCTCTCTCTCTCTCTGTCTGTCTGTCTGTCTGTCTGTCTGTCTTTCTTTTTCTATCTATTTATCTATCTATCTCGGTGTCGTCTCTCCGTATTTTCCTACGAACGCTCTCTCGCTCCGTCCCGCTTCATATATTCGTATTATTTCTACGCAGCGCGATTCTCTGCGAGAAGAAAATTGCTGGAAATTATCCAGCCGATCATTCGTCTCCGATCCACTCTTTTCGCTTGCTTTGTATTTTCTGCCTGTTCGTCACGTATCTCCTCGTTATTCCTCACTCCTTGGGCTCTGGTGCGTTACGTCCAGACGCAAACGTCATTTCTACGAGAATAACGACCGTGGACGAGGCTCTCAAGGCGGAGTCTCAAGAATCTCGTTCTCTCGTTACGCCGGACGGAAGGACGGAGATTAATCCGGCCGCGACGTCCCAATCAATCGGAATTAAAAAATTGCGCGGTCGACGGCGCGGTACGCGCGATAGATAGCGAAATTGTACGGCCGGTGAAATATCTGCCGTCGTCCGGCATCGCCCGAAGATTTGTCAAACGGGAATTGATTTAGGTCCCAGGGCTTAAACCCTGAGGGAGCCCGCCGAGCAGTAGTCGGTCTCCCGTGGAATTTCGTCCGATCGAAGAACCGCGCACGACTTGCACGCAAATAAATTGAGACCCTCATATTGGTCAAGAGGCCGGGAATCATGTTTGTATTTCGCGTCCATGTCGAGTCGCGTGATAAATTGCGTTCGTGGCGGACCACGATATCTCCGGGCCGCAGTTTGCCGGCTTTCTCCTCGTGAATTCGTCTAATCCACCTCGCGAGCGCGCGTCAACTCATCCCACGGAAGTGAAAAAAATACCCCTCGACTCCCTCGACTCTCTCGGTGCCTCTTCCTCCCCCTCTGCCCGTGACGACGTGGCGGGAAATATTAGAGGAGCGGACTGGCGGAGAAACCCACGTCAAACTAATTACGCGCGTAAGGCAGAGTGCGGAATGTTCATTTAATCGGAGCGACGCTAATTGTTGTTAACACGAGTGCGCACCTACAAAGATACACGCGCTATACTTTTCTTCCCTTTTTTCCTCTCTCTCTCTCTCTCTCTCTCTCTCTGCGCGAGGCGGTATACTGCGCGTCGTTACGGTGGCATAACGAGGAGCCGCAATTACGATTCGCGCGGTCGCGGCAGCGTTTGATGTCGCAAATGATGTTAAAAAATTGCACGCGCCGGGCGAAATATCGCGAGCGAGCGGACAAGGCGCGTCTGTCGCGAAATTCAGGACGGATCGTGCAGCGTGCGATCTTCTTGGAGGACCGGCGTGTGCAATTTCATCGTGAACGAAATCGTGACAGGGAGAGAGAGAGAGAGAGAGAGAGAGAGGGAGAGAGAGAGATAGAGAGAGAGAGAGAGAGAGAGAGAGAGAGAGGAAGCCATCGCGAGCGCGCGAGAACCAACGAAATGAACCGTGCGCGGCGCCCTTTACGGTGGTTTGTTCTCGCCATGAAAGCGACGCGACCTCGCTTTTCACCGAGAAAGAACAAAAACGAATATCTCCGAGAGAGCCGGCGTAGTGCTCTCTCATCGGCCGCGTGTTTTACGCCGTAAATAAGATGAGACACGTTTTCGGCGTAACACGTGGGCCCCGCCCTATCAGGAGTGATCATCCCCGTGTCCATTAAAGCCCGCGTACGTGATAGCGAATGCGATCTTTGAAAGCGCGAATAAACCGTCGGCTAATGGTCAAACCGAATGGGGCTCGATAAAACGCGCGAGGAAAGAGAGCGACGCTTCAAGATCGACCGGTAAAACACAAATGCGCGCGCTGCCGAATGGCGAGAGCTTCGTCGCGTTTGGTCCACGCGAACTGCAGTTGATTTGCCGAAATGTTTCCGCAAATGGCGCGTATTGTGCACGGAAACGAATAAAAGCGCGCATGAATGGTGGGCGAAATTAAAATTTCACGATTCCGCAACTTCCACAACACCGCTCTTCATTAATTCGCGCTGAATTGGGCGTGGAAGCGAACGCGGAAATTAATAGTATAAACATAGGTGGCTAATAAACTTAGCCGATGGGAAAACAACAATAGTTGCGAGAACAATGTAGAAACTCCCGAAACAGCCTGCGCAATGATTACAACCGCAATCGCGAGGCTCGCGCGTTTCTCTCTCTCTCTCTCTCTCTCTCTCTCTCTCTCCTCCCAGCACGACCGACGTTTGAACGCTACTGTGGATCGTGTCGCGATCCAGTCGGGGAAAAGTGAGAGATGTTTAGCTGAACAGCCGCCACCGGCCGAGTAGTTTATCACATTTTACTCCTTCACGCTGGATATGATCCGACATTTGTCGCGTGAACGGCAATATTCTTGCGAAATTGAAAAATCAAGAGACAGGGGCAAGAAGACAAAAGCGGTGGCAGTGTATCGGCAAATCGATTTTCGAAAATCAAGTCAGCTCATCGGATGAGCATATGGCTGACCCTCGCTCCTAGTATTGGGGAATCGGGCATTAATCCAACTGTCCTCTCTCTCTCTCTCTCTCTCTCTCCCTCTCCCTCTGCGCCCCCTTCTCTCGTTCTCTCTCACTCTCTCTCTCTCTCCCCCCTCTCTCTCTCTCTCTCTTTCTCTCTCCTCGGTTACCGCCATAAATTACAGGTTTCCAATTTCCAGAAGCCGGGGCTGTTGTGCCCACCGCGGTGGGGTTAGACGCGGTCAAGGAAGCGGAAGCGACGTGGGGGGAGGACACACGTCGGTCATACCGGTTGCGTTTAATTATCCACGGACCGGGGCAAGCTCTCGGAAGGACACGGCGGCGGATAGCGTTGAATTTCCTATAGTAGCTGGACGTCTGAAAATCCTGTTACAGTTTAATTGTTAATTTACCACCTCGGCTACCAGCTAACGCCTTGGACTCAGGCGCGCAGCTAGGGACAAAATGGAATTCGTCGAGCGCTTCCATAAGAGAAACAGAGAGAGTGAGGGAGAGAGAGAGAGAGAGAGAGAGAGAGAGAGAGAGAGAGAGAGAGAGAGAGAGGGAGCGAGGGCGAAAGTGTAGGGCAGTGTTCGCGAAGGGACGCGAAATCGTCAAATGCGAGGAACGAATATACCGCTTAAAAGCAACTCTGATTCCACCCCAAGTCCGGGAACAAGGCGCGAAAGTTTGTCGCGCGTGTCCAAACATCCGGATTATCGTCGCGCTCGTTCCTGGGCCGGAAAGACGTTCTCTCTCTCTCTCTCTCTCTCTCTCTCTCTCTCCCTCTCTCTCTCTCTCTCTCTCTCTCTCTCTCTCTCTCTCTCTCTCTCTCTCTCTCTCTTCTCTCTCTCTCTCTCTCTCTCTCTCTCTCTCTCTCTCTCTCTCTCTCTCTCTCTCTCTCTCTCTCTTTTCTCTTCTCTCTTTCTCCAGGACGCGCAGGCGTTCGTCAAGGACTAAGGGCAAATCGATATCTTATAAATCGGACCATTAAGCCGAGTTTAAAGAGAGATAGGTTCTTCTTCCTCGGTCGAGCTGCAGCGCCGTATCCGCGGCCAAAGAAAGGGGAAAGGGGGGCAAGGGAACGCTCGATCGTGCAGCGCTGCGGCGTTTACGTCGACCTGCATACTTGACGCTCGCGCCAAGTTCGCTTAAATTGAAATTCTTTCGCACGCGGCGTTTACCCCGACTTTCCGACACGGTTTGCATCCTCCTGCGGGAGCGCTCGGCTCCCTTTTCTCCCGTCTATCCAGCGCGATCCACCGCGGCTAGAGACACGCGCTCGGGGAGTCGCGCGCCGCTATTTAATTTCAATTCGCGAGTCGCGCTTTCTCCGCTCGAGCGCGCTACCACGTGTATTATCACGTAACATTCAGCATGTATATGTATCCGGCATATACACAACAGTCTCTGTCAAAAGTAAGTTTCTCCTAACAGTCTAATCAAATTGGATGAACGAACATTCAGAGTTTCCTAAACTCCGAAGACGTGTATAAACTTATCCGCGGTCCTCTCTGCCTTTGCCGTCGCCGCTGCCGCCCCCTCGCCCTTATTCCTCTCCCCCACCGCTACCCCCAATCCCTCGTACCCTTTCGAGCTGTGCGGGCGACATCATGCGAAACAGCGCCGACAAGATATTTTAAGCCGGCACGTTTCGCAAATTCGGTAATTTTGGTGGAAATTCCGGCTGTTCCGGAACTTCGGCGAGGAAATGCTAGATAGCGTTCCGGCCGTCTAGTTTCGCCCCGCTGGGGGCGCATACCTAATTATAATGTACGTACTTTAGCGCAACATCTGTTATTATTACTGTCACGCAACTTCGATTTATCCCCCGGCCTGCCTGCCTGTCTCTCTCTCTCTCTCTCTCTCTCTCTCTCTCCTCTCTCTCTCTCCCCCCCCCCCCTCTCTCCCTCTCTCCCTCTCTCCCTCTCTCCCTCTCTCCCCCCCCCCCCTCCTCTCTCTCTCCTCTCTCTCTCTCTCTCCTCCTCCTCTCTCTCTCTCTCTCTCTCTCTCTCTCTCTCTCTCTCTCTCTCTCTCTCTCTCCCTCTCTCTCTCTCTCTGTTTCTCGCACCCGCGCGTTTAACGTTTCAAACATTCTTTCGTCTTCCCCGCGCGACAGCATTTAGCGCACGCGCTCGCGTTAATAACCGAACACCTCCGACAGACGTAATGCAGCATAATCCATTTGTGCGTTATATTAACCGAGTACAAATAATCGCCAATTTATTTAAGCGGCTCGTTAATATGCAAAATTGCCGGGAATAGTTTAATGCCGGGGTTCCGGCGGTTTGCCGGCGCGCGAGCATTAACCGAAAATTTATTTAGCGAATATCACAACGTTTGGGTCTGGAATTCCTTGCAAAATATTCGGCGCCGCGGCTCTTTGCGGGATAACCCGTCTACATGCATAAATATGTAGTGATAAGCGAAGCGGAAGCTCGTTAAATCCCGCGCGTCTTCCGGCACATGCCTCCCGTACATACGTACGTATACACGCGCCGGCCTATCGTTTTACGATCACGAAACCTCATCGCGAGTGAGATTCGCGCATAACTCTGAAAAATTAACGAGATGCACCCCGCCCCGGCACTCCCGTCGCGCCGCGCACGATTTCCCGCTCGGTCGAAATTCCTCGCACGCGTCCGCCCGTCAACGGCCATCTCGGCGCTGCGCGTTTTCGTCTGACGTGCAGTTATTAAAGCTGAAACAACGTACCGTTCTGTCAGTAAGAGAGCACGGCCGCTATACTTGTAAATTTCCCTAAGTAAGATAAAGGACGGATGTTAGCATAAAGCTTATATATTACCGCGCGCAAGATTCACTACAGTGGGATTAACGCGCATGCTGAGCGCGCGCGCGCGCGCGTGCGCGCGGCTCGAGATTTTTTTAAAAGAATATCCCACATAATCTGACCGTATCCTGTTCTCCGTAATTCTTTCTTCAGCCGTCGCTTCTCGTCAATTTTTTAACCCGCTCGTTTTTAATAATTATGCAGACTCGCTGAGTGTGCCCGGGGCTAAGATATTGTTGATTTTTATACGGGATAAGAGAGAAAACGGTTTTTTCCCTTCGGCGAGAAAAGAGGATTCTCAGTAGACACGAAGGAATCCCGACTCGGCACGATCCGAATCGAGTCACTTCACCGGCCATTGTTGATTTTTTTTTAATTTTGAATTTCTTCTTTTTCACACACACACACACATCAAATTGCGAGAATTGCGACGAAGAAGGTATACGATATTTTGGAGCGGGAGTCGCAAGAGAGTCACGCAGCACCGGCTGTCGAAAAGTTTACAGCGACCCAAGTCTTTTCCGTCCTCGATCTCGTGGGATGCGAGCGCGAGCGAGTTAAGTGAACCGTTACGCCGAAATTAATAGATCTCCGGTCTCCTGCTTCCGGGAGGTGAAAGAGCCTTGATAAACAGCGCCGACTCTGTATCGCGCCGCTTGAAAATTTATGTCCCGCCGCGAGCTCCGGGTCCGCGCAGTGATTTTTCATTGGGCCCTTTGCTGCCGGGCAACAGCGAAAGAAAAAGCGGTATACAGCTCGGGAGAGAGAGAGAGAGAGAGAGAGAGAGAGAGAGAGAGAGAGAGAGAGAGAGAGAGGTGTCTATGGTACACCGGAAATGCGATCGATCTTTTTTACTCCCGGTCGTAAACGCATCCGCGCCGCGTACAGCCGTTACGTTACTCCCGTCCCGAAACTCTCGGCCAATCGTCCGTTGATAGTTTCCACGTAGCAAAACGCATTGTTTCACCGCTGCTCACCTGGTTTATGTTCAATCGGATATTCCGTGTAATTCGAGAAGGTGCGTGTTAACAATTGACAAACTTGACTCTGAATCGAGAGCGACGCTATTCCTGGAAAAGTCCAATAATCAGTAGTACGAGCTATAATTGTCGCGGCGCGAACGATTAGCTCGATAAAATGTTCGTCGCTTCGAAATGTTTATTTTTACATGTCACTCTGTCAGTAGTCTTAAACTTTTCTAGAATGCCGGAAGTACAAGTGAATTTCAGCCGGCTATTCTCGCGATAACGCAGTAACGTTACCCGGAATATTGAAGTTCTGGAATAGATTGGATTCAATTCTGGTCTCGTTTTCACTTAGAGATATCCGCCGCGTGCCTGCAGGTATTTAAGTCGCTCTCCCGAGAAAGGCTTAACTTAATTTACCTAAAATATCATATCAATCATATGGAAGGGGATATCACATTTATTCGTCTATTTTAAGCGAACCGTTCAATTCCCTTTCACGACTCGAGACGTTTCAGAATGATCCGCTCTTACGTTGTCAATAACCAATAATAGTCAATAGGTTTCGGACGTACGTTGCAGCGCACGCGTCCGAATCCCGACGACGACGACGTCGAGATTTTCTTTCCGGCGGGAGAAATCATCGATCCTGGGAGAAAGGGAACGCGTCATTATACTCCGCGGTCGTGAAGAGAGTCGCGGGCGAGCCGAAAATTGGTCTTATCGCGCTAGAGAATTTTTAATCTTCGGTCTTCTCTCCGGCGTTCTGTCTCCGCTTTTTGCCCGCCGGCAAAACGTCGGACCGGCGGTAGGCGAAGTGTCTGATCATACTAGAAGGGCCCGAGATAACTGCGCAATGGGGTAGTTTTCGTGGGGCTGGGGAAGCCGAGGGATTCGCGAGGCTGGAGGTCCGCGGGAGTTATCAGAGATGACGAAGCGTTCCCAGGATGGTCCTTACCGTTTTCCGCCGACCCCCTTGGCGATGCCAACGCGTTTTACAGGCTCGTTCACAACGAAACCGACATTAGCCGACGACTATCTTCTTCCGAATGACTTTATTACCGTCTAATTAACCGTACAAAAGATGCGATGTATACACAAGTGGCTGTTAAATCGCAACGATGCGCGATTAAAGAACAGTCTCGTGAATACAAGAACTGGGGATGGAACTGGGGAGGGAAAAAACACGAGCGAGCGCGCGCGCGCGTGTATATGTGTGTGTGTGTGAGTGTATGTGCCTTATAATTCGGATTTTTATTTTTACACCACGTCATCGAATAAACGAAATGCAAAGGCAATAAATTTTAACATGATCCAAATAAAAAATATAGCGATGATGAAAAATTGCTCGCGATCGTTTGCATTTCGTTAGTCACGCAGACATTTCCGATATGGAAAAGTGCAAAAGAATTAATTCAATGAGATTACGTTACGTTACAAGAGCGAGATCCGCTCTCGGGATTAAATTACGAAACATTGTTGCGCTTTTTCGGCGTGTATAATCATTGGAGCGTCTCGAAAAGCTCGTCGGGCTGGCTGGCTGGCGCGCGCGCGCGCGATCGCCGGCATTGTGTAACCCCACGCCGTCTGATATTAAAGTAGCTACCGTGTAAAGATAAGCGTCAGTTACTAATAAACAACTTCCTCGGCACATCGTTATCGTGGAGCTCGGAAGGGAAGCTGCGGGATTCACGAGGATGGCAGAGGTTGATGCAACCTGAATTATCCTCTTGTACGTTTTCGGTGATTCATCATTCCCGAAGACAGTCTCTTCCTTCCGATGTCGGATGCGCGATGCTTCATAAACTTCTTTGATAGGAATAAAAGATGACCTCGCCGAGGAGAGCGACGTTAGAAAATGCTTCCGCGCGCGTTTAAAAAATAAATTTTGGAAAGTCCGCCGTTCGAAATTTCACCGGCGACATCTCTTATCATTTATCACTTTGTATCGCGACGGGGCAACGTCCGCGCGCCGCCGGCGCGGCGGGAATAAATATCTCGTTAACGCACGCTAAGAACACTTCACTTTTTGTGAACAGTCACAATTATTTTCGCGCTCATGATAATGTACGAGAGAGGAGAGCTCTCCTCGCGGCATTAAGGCGTATATATTGTACCTTAGCCGAATATACACCGCCTCGCGGCGGCAGGTACATCGAATAATAATAAATCTCGACAACGATCGTTACGTTACGATTTGCATTCGAAAGTGTTCATTATGCACATATACGACACGCCATTTCTGGCGTTAAAAGCCCAATAAGTCACGGCGCTAATTCTCATAACACTAAATTTGGAGCCGGGTATACCGCGATAAAACTCAAGCGACGGTAGTGCGTACAGTATTAAAAAAGTAACATACCGCTGTCACGAAAAAAGTAACATCCTGCGCACAAACACACAAACACAGATACGATGTATATGTGTGCGCACGTGTGAATATACCCCATAGGTAAATATACCAAATTTATCGGATTCGAGCGTGTCTTTTGACATAGCGATCACTTTTATTTGCACGCGATGTACGAGAGCGGGAAATATACGTAACGATCAAATTCGACCGAATCGTCGCGCTCGTGCGAGAGCGAGAAGGAGGAGAGAGAATGAAAGAGGAGCTCTCGCGATAATAAGTTAGCGCAACACGCTGTATTATGGTAGCGTGTAAACGCGGTATCAGTAACCCTTACGAATCCGCATCGTAGAGCATAATCAATCTCCGTAATGCGTTCCCGTAATGAACGTCCGGGAAGCCATTATTCTTCGCTTTACCGCACAAAGTAATATTTAAACGCGCCCGCGGTTCGGCCCGGTGGCGGTGGCGGCGGGCATTCTCATAGTATGTTAATCAACTCATATGAATCGCCGCATATTTCACTTGGGAAACGGAAAATGAAAATACTGATTCGACCGGTATCATCCGCGGGCTGACGTTGAATTAATTGCGGCGCGCGCGAGCCGCATGCCGCCTTGAATTATTGTACCCGATTTTTTAGCTCGCGCATGCTTCACGCATTCTAAACCGGATTCGCTCCTGACGCATGCGAACGGCGAACGGCGAGAGATTGCACGTGACAAATAAATTCATAGGTTATTTTTATACACACGCGAGCGAAATATGCAGCCGTGCGAGCGCGGGAGCGAGGGGCGAAAGAGGAAGAGAGAGAGAGAGAGAACTCACAGTCGAGAGTAAGAAACGCACAGACGACGGGCGTGAGATTACGTTTCCGTGTGACTCGATGTGCCATCGAGAGTCGCAGATCGTCTCTCATTACATCCCGGCTATGACACCCTACCTCGGCGCAGTTGCGCGGAAGGACACCAAACAAGCGTACTCTCGTCCGTTATCGTAAATAATCATCAGCCAGGCAGGGTGAATAATGGTCCGTCAAGTTTTCCAGCTTTTTTTAAACGTCGGCGAGAGATTAATGCGTGCGTCGGTGGTATAAGCATGTACGCCTGACATGTATGCTTTTATCCATCAATTATTGCTAATACGGTGTGTTCGCCGATGTAAATTATGGCGAGGGTCACAGTAACGCGGGGCCATGCGCGCGCGGTCAAGGAAGGGCGGAAGCGAGAAAATAGAGCGCGAGCGCGATCGATCGGGAACGAAAGTGCCCTTTTGTCGTTTTGCGCCTATCAATCCTAGAAATCGGCCAAATATAATTTTTAATTTCACATTCCAATTCTCTCTCTCTCTCTCTCTCTCTGTTTCTCGATTGATCACTGATTTAGCTTGCACTTAAAGTCACTTAGAGTTTTGCTCGAAATGTTTCTCGTTAAATGCGTTATACTCGTATACATGTATACGTGTATATAACGAAAGAACGGATAGACACGTCGCAGGGACAGGGAGAATAGAATAGCGGGATTAATTAAATTTTACGCGTACGTACCAAATGGTACGAGCACCGCGCGCAGAATTGTGTCTCCGAGAATGTAATTGCGCAAATATACCGAAAAGAGAGGAGTAGAGGGAGCGTGGAGGAGAGGGTAAAAGCTCGAGCTAGATATTGCGCCGGCAGAAACATTTCTCTTCCTCCGTATGTAACGTCCTTTTCTGGCGGCGCTACACCGGAGGTGCGACTACCATGGCCGCAAGCTCTTTCCGCCGTGTCCCCCGGGTGGTTATCGTCGACCACGACGTTAAATTTATGGGGAATCTCCATTCGGCGGCAGCCGGCAGTCCGCCCTATGGCGCGCCCTATGGTTCGAGAACGGAGAGGAATCGGTACGTGCGGCAATCTTTATCCGATCTTTCACTGCCGAACGAGAAGCCGCCCCGTCGTCGGCCGGCGACCCACGTCGCCGCACAGTTTCGCGCCTTATCCTTCGCCCGCCTGGCCGCCTCGCTCTCGCGCTCTCCCGCGGCGGACCGAAAAGTAATAATGCAATATCGGGACGACTTTGTAGGGAGCTTTCGAAGCTACTTCTTGCGCCTCTGCCGCCGCGCCGCGACGAGCTCTCGCGCCAACAGTCGCCATTATTTATGAGGGCCGCGTGCCCGGCATACGCGTGCCGCCGCCTTACGTGTGAGGAGAGATCACATGCGCCGAGGTCGCGCGCGCGCGGTCTCAGGAAGCGGCGTCTCGAGGAAGGTGAGAGTGGCCGATGCAAAGAAGCGCTGGGCTTTTTCCGGCTTGACACGCGATCTCACCGGCGTCGTAGCAGGTGATCATGCCACTCACTAACTCGCGAACGACGAACGGACGGACGGAGGAGAGAGTCCGTCGCCGAGGTCACGAGGAACGACGGGCCACGTGCCGCGTGCTGCTCCATCGCGCATATACAGGGTCTGCCAAAAGTTCCGGAACGGCTAATCATTATTTCAAAAAATAATGATTGTTTGAGACAATGTTTGGAACAAAAGTTGTAGGGCTTAGAAAAAGCTATCCGATACTGATAATTGTTTGATCTTGGAGTGACCTTGAGAAATGTTATCAAGGACGACATAAAAATCTTAAATGGAAACTCCAATTTTTTATTACACCGTCTTTTTCCACCAATTAATTTGCACAACTTTTGTCTGAGATATTTTTTTATTTGTCTAATATTTCGTGAGATACTTAAGGATAACTCGGTAACTTTTTCAATATTTAACTTACGATATCTCGCTAACTGTTTGCCGGGATAAAAAAATGGTACTAGACTTTCCTATTCTACTTGATCTCAAGAATATATTGGTACAATAATGCTCTATTTTTTGTTAATTTGATGATTTTGAAATTTCGAATTATCAATATCTCTTTATAGCTTCTTTTAAGCCCTGTAACTTTTGTTTCAAACATTGTTTTAAACAATCATTATTTTTTGAAATAATAATTAGCCGTTCCGGAACTCTTGGCAGACCTTGTATATATGTACGCGTAACATCGCCGCGACCGCGCACGGGGAGCGAAGAAAGGGAAGCATTTTAGAGAATCCTGCGCTCTCGTGACCGGCGGATTTTATCGGCATCGGCTCGGGAATCGACTCTCGCCCGCCGGATATTATCTACGATTTCAGACATCATCCACCCGCCGCGCCGCGCCGCGCCGCACCGCGCCGTGCGCTCGTTGCCGACTCTTCCTGTATGCAAATCGTGTGTTCGTGCAAGACGCACGAGGGACGAATTCATGCTGCGGCTCCAGAGCGGGGGAAAGTTTGAGGGAGCCGCATCATCGTGTGTGTGTGTGTGTGTGTGTGTGTGTGTGTGTGTGTGTGTGTGTGTGTGTGTGTATCGGCGACTATTGAATTTCATTGAAGGAAATTCACTAGGGCGGCTCGTGCAGGACTCGCCTTCTACTCGCGTTCGCGCTCATCTAACAGGACTCGAAATAATGTTCCTCGCGGTGGGAAAAGCGATCCTTTTCCTCCAACACACAAGCCGAGCAATAGATCGAATAAGAGGCCAGTTAATTATGAAAGATAAAGTAGACTTGGACGGGCCGGGTTGCCGAAAGCGTAAATAAGCCGCGAAACTTCACATCCCGATTAATCCGGAGGGAAAATTTTACTTTAATAGAATTTGAAACTTAATTACCAAGTAATAACTCGGTTGAATATCACGTTGAGAAAAGTTGCCTGCGTTTCTTATACACGCGAGCGACCTGATTTCAATTTCCAACGGCGGAAAGTTGAAGGACAAGAGAGACGGTCTAATGAAACGCGTTATATCCATTAAACAATTGTTACATCCGCCGAGCGTAACTCGCCGATATTAAGCAACTGTCGTTGATTCTCACGTTTTTCTTCCCGCTCTGTCGCTGAATATAGACTTCAATTGCAGATACTCGGAGCAATTTAAAATCGAGTCCAAGAGAGAACTCTTGGGCGAGAATTTGATTAAACGTCATCCATTACGCAACTTCTTAGCGTCCAACTTTAAATATCTCGCTAACTAACGCTTATGAATTGAATCTTGCTTGAGCAAAGTTTACTTAAAATTAAACGGCGAACGCGTTATCTATTAAATTTGCAAAACTCGCAAAAACCGCCAAGACGGTCGACCAAGTAACCTAACCTAACCAAGCGCGCCTGCTCGCTCGCTCGCGCGCTCAAGTAAATTCAATTGCAAATTTCTGCAGGAAGCCGCCGGTAAAAGTAAACGAACCGACAAACGCGCGCGAGATTGCACGCGCGCGAATTAATCTCCAGTCGCGCGTGCGCGCGCGCGCTTCAAGCATTAGACACTATAAAGCGTGAGATAACGCGGCGAAGATGACGGAGGAGGGCGAGGAGGGCGCAGGCTTTGATATCCAAACAGAGGTGCGCGCTAAACAAACGATCCAAGACGCGCGCGCGCGCGACAACGAGTGGCGAGCGCCATAAACCCCATCCCCGAGGCTGCGCCTCGGGATTACGACACGTCAATGGAGGAGGGGGGGAGGGGGCAGCGAAAGGAAAGGACGTCAGGTCGCGCACGTCCCGAACGTGCATCATTCTCCGGACCGGTAACCACCAGTCACTACGCCCTCACGACTGCCATACGTCGTCTGTATCCAACGACTCAACGCGCGAGCCTCCACGTACGTTCCATTACGTGACGACTGCCGTGACAGTATCGGCGGCTGACCTGAAAGACAAGATTACAAGAGCAAAATCCCCTTTTCTCTCGCCCGTATAGCGCTCTCCGCGCGCGCTACTTTCGCAATAGGGCGAAGTCGAAACGGGACACTCGCGAGTACTCGTCGCGTAGGGATTATAATATATGTGACACGACGTAAATTCGAGTCGCCAGCCGGTGTCGCCGTCGTTGCAGCGCGACGAGACGTAACTTGCGACGACGCGGAATCTACCGCGGCGCATACTCGACGACTCGCGTTACCCGTGGCGCCCAACGACGCGATGCGTCGTTTCTACGGTCATTATTCGTACACGCGAAGAAGAGCTACACTTGAGCTACGAATATCCGCGCGGCGGACGCTCGACAATTACCGGAGGCGTGTATATACACTCGCGGCGCGGCCGTAAATGCAAATCAGCCGTTTGGCGTATCCGCGTGTATCCAATTTCGGCGAGGACCGGACAAAAAGTGCGCGCGCGCGCGCGCGCTAACGGCGTCGTGGACACGCCGCTCGGTGAACGACCCGATTTCTTTATGTAAACGATAGGGCAGCCTGGTGAAGGGCAAGGGTCGTCGCGGGTGCTTGAACTTGTCGTAGCAAAAATCGCCAAGTGATTTCAAAGGGAGCGCCGCCGCGCGGGCGGGGCGAGCGGAGTCGCGGAAAGTGGGGCCGAGGTTTACAAAAGAACATGATTATCCTGCCGTGAGCGCGCGCGCGCGGCTACGAGAGTCGCACAGCAAGGAACCTAACGCGGATCGAGCGCCCACGGGGGATATTTGAGTACAAGGAGAAAGAGAAGGAGAAAGAAGTCCTAAAGCCCGAGTCCTCGGTCTTTTGGCGCTTATTCTCGCGCACCGCCTCCTCCACTCCGGCAACATCATCCGCCGGGAGAAAGCTTCTCGCTTCCCCCCTACCTTGCCCCCTTGTGCGCCTCTGAGACGCCGTTCTTGATGCCTTAATATCATTAGAACCGGCCGCATAATATTCACGGCGTGTCGGCAACACAGACGCTCGAATTTCAACGTCTTAGACGGAGGCGGTTTCTCTCGCGGAGAGGAAGAAGAGGAGAAGGAGGAGGAAAGTCCTACAAAAGACCTCGCCGGATCTTATTTACGTCGGATCGATAGAGTGTTTCTTGATGGCGCGGTATGGCGACCCTTCCGGAACCTCCATCTTAGAATCGTATGTGCGCGTTGTATGTGTGTGTGTGTGTGTATGTGTGAAGTTCTATCGCGCGGTGGTCCACTTTTGAAGCCGCATCCCTAAACCCAGAGGCGAGTCGGGAAAAGCAATCGTAAAAGCGGGGCTCAGCGCGTCGGCTCGGACAGCTTTTCACCGAAAACCGTCCGCAAAGCCTCGCCACGACCTCGCCCGACAGCTTAAGCATGCACGCCGAGCACAATACTTCCCGGGGATGATCGCCGGCGGCGAATATCGGGAGACGCGCCGGATTCGCGTTTGCGAGAACGCAGACGTCTGTAATGTCGCGCTGAGGCTCTCTCGGCCAGGCTGCGGAGGAGCCTTCGTTGGAATTTCAACACGGAGCAATTTCCACGAACGCGGCGCTCGCTCTCGTTGCTTGTGCTGCGCGCCCTAACGACGTGAATTCGCGTAATCGAGCGAAGCGGAGGAGCCAGCGCGCGCTCTGGTGAGCAACTGCGTTATTCTCATGTGAAAAGGTTCTGCTGCTGTTTAAAAAGATCGAATCAGCGCGCGTGGCCGCGGTCTCATTATGACTTCATAGCCGTAAGAGAGGAATCTGCAATTTTGCGCCCACGCTGACACATAATTACACGCAGAAATTGCCGCTAACTTTTGCAACTATCCGCTCCATCGTGTGTGTGTGTGTGTGTGTGTGTCTTTCATTCGCGTGTCGCCATTACGCTGTAGCGCGGCGTAGCGGCGAAACCGCGTCCATTATATGGCCGCGCGCATCGTGTGTGTTGTTTAACGTCGTTTAGGAGCAATAGCTCGCGATATTGAAGAACGTTTCGGCCGCGCGTGAACGCCGTTTCACGGCGTTTCGATTGCCGCGCGACGTGTTTGGCTGCGTTTTCGGAGCGCACTCGCGCGCCTTGCGTGCGTACGTGCGTGCGTATATACGCTCTCGGTGCGCTCAGAGGATTAATCAGATGAGACAGGCGGTAATTCTTCTAGGACGCGCGCGCAGCGGCGCGTTATGCGATCGCGTAGCTGTTACCGCGGCTGATAAATCGTTCGGCAAACACGGCGAATCGGAAAGGACACATTAGCAAGACAAATGGCGAAATTAAAAAAAAAGGAGAGAGAGAGAGAGAGAGAGAGAGAGAGAGAGAGATAGAAAGGGCGAGAGAGGGGCGTCAAGTGTTGATGGCGTTGGCGGAGGATAAATGGGAATCGCAAAAATCGTGCCGTCGACTGTCACGCGCCGCGCCGGAACGCCATTATATTTCGATAGTTCACGTTCATTCTTACGCTACAAGGTGACGCGCGTCACGAGCGTAACGCTGCAGATCCGCCTCTAATTATTGACAGCCCCCAGCATCGCGCGCGCGCGCGCGCGCGCTCCGTTCCGAACGTTCCGTCTCGCGCCGACGTTCTTTTTATAAATCGCCGAGTGTATCGATCGTTTGTGCAACAGTGAGCATTTGAATGATGAATGGTGTGTGCGCTCTCGCGCCCGCTCTCGTGCCGTTTCATTAACAAGAAGCGAGCACGCGCGAACAAACGCGGGTACGCGCGCGAATCGGAGCGACCGATCGCGAGTGAAGTCGCGCGATCGAATGCCGCTCGCCTCTGCGCTTGAAATTTTTGCTCGAGATCCGGCCTGACGTTCGCGCGCGCGCGCGTGCGATTCCAAGCCCTCCGTCGTCTCTCTCCCTCTCTCCCTCTTTCGCCCCGTTTCTCAGGGTTCCCTCGATGCGCGAGCTATTTCTCTCCGTGGCGAGTTCAGGGGATAGCGTGCCTGAAACACGAGTCCGATATTATCGCCCGGCGTGCAATTTTGCCGCCGTAGTTACGGCGCGGTACGAAAAGGGACTCCGCGATCGATGGCCGCGAGACGGACGAGGTGAACACTCATGATCGCGCCGGCATGTTAATTGGCTGACACTAAATAATGCCTTCACCTGATACCCGGGCGTTACCCGCGGAGCAAGGACAGCGCCGCGCGCAGCTGCGTGAATTAATTTCTAGTCGCGCGGTTAAGCTCCGGCTATTCCCTATCGCCGCGCGAATTTCTCCTCGTCGTAACAAATGCCCGGTATCGTATTCGCGATGTCTCGCCGTAGCGGAGTCGCGTCGAATCCCGGGTTATTACCCGCCGGCTTGTGCCCGGCACGAGAAGAGAGAGAGAGAGAGAGAGAGAGAGAGAGAGGCAGAGAGTCACGTCGCATGGAGAATCTGATGAAATCGCGCGGTTTATCGACAGCCGATCGGGGCCCGCGCGATAATCGCCGGCGCTTTAGTCAATTAGGTAATTACACGTTGCCGTGGCGCAAATCAATGGGGATATTTCCCAAATCGCATGACGGCAGTGTAGGTCGCGGATCGAAAATCCAGCCGATTACGTGGCAAAGTTTTCCTTCAGCGGCGCACGTTTCGCACGCGAGGCCAAGGCGGCTCGAAACATCGCGCTCTGATTTCTTCAGAGCGCGCCTCGGCCGAATCGCGATAATGGCCGAAAGTAGAAAAAGCAGGTGTTTCTTCCGAGCGAGTCGCGGCCTCGCCTTACGACTTCATTGCCGCCGTCCGGTCTGTGGCGTCGAGACGCGGCAGATGGATCGGCTGCGCGTTCAGCTGCGGAGAAGGCTGCTCTGCACTGTGCCTTCCACTGTGAAATCCACACGAGTCTGATTGGTGCTGTCAGCTCTTAATGTCGGCTGAATCCGAGGCCGTGTGCCGGGCAGATTCGCCGATTTCATCACAGTTGCGAGGCAGCTTTCTCCGCCGAACCGTTACCATCGCAATTGTGTCCACTGGTACGTCAGTCTTATGTGATTCGTCGCGCGGATATGCGAAAAATTCACTCGTTGTGTCGCCGTCGTGTCGACGCGTCGCGTCAGACACGGTGCCGGGCGCGGGAGGAGCGGGAAACAGCGAAAATCATTTCGTTTCGTTGCGCGATTATCTCTATCATCGGCAGGGACTCCATCGCTCGTCGCGGTGATATCGCGCGATGGCCTGCGCAAACCGATTAATCAGGTTTCGCAAAATACCCGAAACTGGCGTCGGCCGAGCGGGCCAATGGTCTGGGCCATTACCGAATCAGAATTGTTTCCGAAATTCCGTGTAATCTGATAGGAACGCGATCTGGTGGTCCGCACGGTGTGCGCAAATAATTCTAAACAAAAAACAAAAAAAGAAACAGGAAGAACGTTTTACCGTGCGAGCGACCGCGCATGCGTGTGCGCGCATGTATCCTTGTGTGTGTGTGTGTGTGTGTGTGTGTGTCTGTCTTGCTGCAGGCGGAACGAAATTATGATCTGTTACAGATAATAACTTTCACGTCGAACGTAGATTCGAGTTGCCAGTTTTCGATCCCGTTTTATCCAGTATGAATGCCCGTCCCGTCGATTTTGCCGTAACATATGGGTAAATAATATTGGCGTTTCGTGATTGTGCGGCGCCGCGCGCCCGTAATTTATCGTCGCGCCAGTCGATCGCGCCGAATTTTAGCGCCGACTAATAGCGCCGCACGGAGCCGACGATTTCACGAGTATCTCCTGGAGGACGAGCGCGAGAAGCGGAGGGACGGCCCTTCGGACTCAGCCGGACGGATTCGTTTGAAGCGCGCGCGCGCTGCGGAAAAGTCGCGGCCCCGCGTTTCCGCGACTACGGGTGAACGTGAGAGAGTTAATTGATCAGCCTCGGGCGCTATAATTAACTCCAATTAACCGACGCGCATAGACCGCGCGCGCTCGCCTCGTCTCGTACTCTCTGCTCGCTGGCCTCTCTGTTCCCATTACACTCGCCGCCTCAAGGAATGGGAACGCGGAATACGCTGTAGAATTCCTGGCTGTGTATCGCGCGACCGGGATCTCGCCGCTGCGGCGTGCGGCGAAATTCGCGATTCGAGATGTCTGTCACGGCGGGATATTCCCGCCAAGTATCTCGGGACTCTACGGGGCTGCAGCCACGCAATCATATTACAGAGTAGACGATATTAAGCGGGAACGCGCGCTGTTGCGTCGACTGCTGCTTTTCGACTGTCGACGAGCAGGCGGCGAGAGGGGCGGCGGGGGGTGGTAAACAGAGAAAACGTCGCGCGAGCTACGCGCGGCTCCGTTTCTCTCCTCACAATGACTGGATGGTTATTGTTTCAACGGACTAACGAATGCGTAGTCGCGCAAATATTTCGTAACAATGTATCAGACGGAAAATCGACGCGGCGGCGCATTCCGGGCTTTACCGTGGATCGATTGTGTTTCGGATTTGAATGGGAACAATCCCACCTACCGCGCTATCGGTTTACGACATCGCCGCGCGGTAATCCCGCCTCCGCCGTCGCCGCCGCCGCCGCCGCCGCCGCCGCGGGTGTATACGCGCCCGGTGTAATCAGGTTTTCGAAAAATTGCTGGCGCCCCACACACGCCGCGCTCACTCGCTCTCGCACTCAGTCAGTCAGTCAGTCATTCGTTCATGTCCGCACGCACAAACCAAGTTGCAACGCTGCCGTATTGTCGCCCGAATAATTAATCCATCGCCCGAAAACCGCACGCAATTTTATGAAAACGTCGATTAATCGCGCTCCAAACCGGAGGATACTTACGGAGGATACTCGTATTTTCGGTCTCGTATTTTCGTCACCGCGGCGAAATAAGATTGGGATGGGCCGACAACCCACCGTTTGTACGTTACACTCGACGGGGAAATTAGCCGGGAGCCCGGTGACTAGAAGTAATTTGGAAATAAAAGGAGTTGGCGCGTATCGATCGACGTGAAATTTTTGACGGTGCCGTCGCGGAGTTAAGTACGAATACGGCGTTATAGATAACGATCCGTGCAAATGGGGTATTCCCGGGGCCGGCCGGGAATGCCAGAAACGTAAATGTTACCGTGTGTAGTCAGCTATCAGATTTGCGAAATCGCGATCGGAGGTGCTTCAGGAAGAGATCAGTAATCCGGTCCGGAATAGTTCGGCGAACGGTAAACTCAATGTCGCTGCGCGCGGCTTCGTAATAACGTAACAACCTCGAGTAAATGTACACGGAAACGATACGTTCCAACCCAGTTGCCCGTTATATGATACTGGAAGATCGTGCCATGACCACGACTCTCCGTGGAGGTTTGATAAAGCGAATGAGAGAGAGAGAGAGAGAGAGAGAGGACAGGGAGGAGGAGGAAGGAATGAGAGCGCGAGTTTCAGCAGTTACCGCTTTCCGTTCAATCGTGAGCAGCTATCTCTTCCCTGTCCCACATATAATAATGAATAACTTAAGGCTACGCGTAATCCTATTTTCCCGCTACCACGTGCCACGTAGGATATTCCTACGTCTCCGAAGCTGTCCGAAGCTTCAGAACTTTCCCGGCGAGGTATGTGTCGCGCGGCAACTTTCGGCCACACGCTGCATCGCGCGGAAGTAGACCTGCGAATCAGGCCTCCGATTCGGCACGAGTGATGATTCACGAGCTACGCTCGTGTAATTCTCGGCGCGATCGTCGGAAAGGAGCGTCGTCCCCGTCGACAACCGAACGTCGGCGAGAGAATGAGAACGCTGATGTTAACGGCGTGGATGCGCGCGCGCGCGCGCGCGCCGGCAACATCATTTTTCGTTTTATTCGACGAGAGCACCGTTTACGACGATGGAAAGCGCCGTTAATATTGATACAACCGACCACCGCGCGCCCGGAACGATGACGTTTAATTTCCACCCTACACGCTCGCGCGCGCGCGCCGGACCCTTTCTCCGGAACGCGCACCCCTGCGCCCTGCGGATCGCCGAAGCCCGCTTCTTCGACAGTTGTCAACACTCCTGTTCTTTTTCTTCCTCTCTCCATCTCCTCCCTACACTCCGATCCAATCATCCACCCTTATAAACGCTTCTCCCCCTTTCTTATCTCGCCCTCTTTTTTGCCTCTCCATCGTTGCCGCCCCATCCCAACCCGGGCAGCCCCCGACACCCGGCCTCCCGGGTTCCCTTCCGCAAATAAACAGTAAAAGTAGTACCGGCCCAATAATGCCAACGGCAGTGATTGATACCCGGCGAGCGCAATGATACGGGGTGGTCGAATAAAAAGTCACCGGACGTGCGATGGACGGCCGATGGACGGGCGATGGACGCGACCGCGCGCCGGAAGAGAGAAGCCCGGCGCTAATGATCGATACATCAATCAGCCGGAATAGTCGTCCAGCGTGATTTTCGTTTCATTAAATATCTACAAAATGGGCGGCGCGGCCGCGCCGACCGTTTTATTTCCCGCCCGCTCTCGCTCGTAGGTGTGAGTGCGCGCGCGCGCGCGCTGTGTGTGTGTGTGTGTGTGTGTGTGACGGCCCTCTCGCCAAGGGATCATTATTTTCTTTCGCTTCTGCCCTTTCGCCATTATCGCGGAGTCGCTCTCGTTCCGTTCCCGGCCCTTCCACCGCGTACATGCGGCTTTCTGCAGTTTTAACCGAACAATGTGTCCCGCGGTCGGCGCAGCGCAGCAGTTCGAACCAGTGCAGTGCATTAGCAACAATTGACGCGCACGGCCCGACGAAAATTGCCGGCGTACATGCTGAAGACGCGGTCTCTCTGCCTCGCCTGTATTGTTTATAATTCGCGAGCGGAGTCGCATCAATAATTAAAAGCGCGCGCGCGCGCGACAAGAACTGCACTCTGCGGGCTTGAATAATCCACCATGCCGCTTTTGTCAGGCGTGTACATAAAAATTTTACACCGGGGGACTCGTTCGATCTTAACGCGCGCTTCAAAACTCTCTTCACGGCTTGACTCGTCCGGCGATTTCGTGCACAAAAATACGGTCCTTCGATATTTTCCGCCTGCAAGTGCACTTTGATGTATGCATACGCGTGTCGTAATCAATCTCTCGTTCTGCCGGTCTGCCGTTCGTTCGTTACACGCGCATGCACGCTGTGTCTTTGCAATCGCAAACAAGACGAACGTACCAAATAGTTGGCGCAGGACGCCTACTCGCGGCTATAAAGCTTGTCAGCGACAAACGCGAAAGACCGGCCCGCGCGTTTTCTCAGCGCGTCATAAATTTCCTTTCTCTGCACCTAGCAACAATTCATCGTCATTTTCGGAGTCTCTCTCTCTCTCTCTCTCTCTCGCGCGCGCGCGCGCGCGCGCGCCCCGTAAGCCCTCAATAATGTAGGAAAAGATGAGGAATGGTATCCGCCAGTCACGATTTAATGTTCCCGCTCTCGGGCGTGAAAACGTTGATCGATCGCGCCAAACGCGCCGGAGAGGGGCCGCCCAGGTAAAGCGACGCCTGTAAGAGATAGTCGCCCTTACGTAAGACGACTCGTCCTCGTCAAAGAAATCCGCCTGTCTTATCGCTCCCCCCTCCTTCCCGCCTTCGAATTTAGCTCACCGAGTTCTTAATCGACTTGATAAATATTTGAAAAAAACTCAATGTACCTCTGAAATTCCTGAAAACATTCCTCTTCTCTCCCTCTCCCTCCCTCGCGTCTCTCTCCATCTTCCGAGTCTCTCTCCCTCGGGAGTCGAAGAAACGCCGTTCTCCACGGTTTCACTTTTGCGCCATCGGAATATTCTCCGGCAAACATTCGGGACGTCACAGTGCGATTATCCGACCGATCATCTGCTCGTACTTGGCCGCTTTCGTGTCTCTTCTTCGCGCAATGACCTGCTCGACCGCACATATTCGGAGAGAGGAAACGGACAAGGAGAGAAAGAGAGAGGAGGGAGGTGGACAGGAGAGAACGTCGATCGCCTGTGCCGTCGCGTGAAGAAAGCTTACACGATGCTTTTACCGAATACATATAGCGTTATGCCAGTCGCTTATAAACGCACCTACATTGAGCCCGGCCGCGATACGTTCACGCCACGTTGTAATTACCCATTAGGTCGGCCGGCGCAATGCACTTTATATAACCGACATGCACCCTTTTAACGCCTCACGCGCGGCCGTACGGCGATCGCGCGAGGGTATCCGCGAGGAAAATTACTATCGGACATCACGGCGGCTACGCGTCCGTATTATATCGCCGCCGCCGCCGCCGCCGCCGCCGCCGCCGCCGCCGCTGCCGCTGCCGCGAACGCGTCGCGTAATCCAATTATTTATTAACTCCCGCGGCGCTGGAGAATGCGGATATGTAACGTTGCTGGCAACTCGCGCACGCATCGTCGCACCACAATCGCCGTCAGAATATTTGCCGTGGAAAAGTTTGGACGCTTCAAAGAGGTGGAGGGAGAGAGAGAGAGAGAGAGAGAGAGAGAGAGAGAGAGAGAGAAAGGAGGGGGAGCTAGAGAGAACGGGAGATTTAACTAGATTTCGCAACACTGCTCATCTCCCGAGCGGAAATTCCAACGCGCGCGAGCGCAAGTGTTACGCAAGTATCGAGAGCGGCGCTTCTCGCTACATTGAAGCTTATGGAAAGAGAATATAAATTCACATCGTGATTCTGATTTCTCTCCGAAAAATACGCTCTCGTCTACTCGTATGTACGCGCGATTGCACGCGCGTCGCCACCTGTGCGAGCGGTGCTTGAGATATTTCGCGTGCTGAAATATTTACGCGCTGGGAACTCGCGATCGTGCAACGAGCTATTTATCCGACGACACTCGATCCGTCCGAGATGAGATTAATAATCATTTCGCCGGAGTCTTCTCCTCCACTCCCCATTCCGCCTCTCCGTTCGGTGAACTCGGCCAGCATATCTCATGGTCGTTCTCTCGCAAATCTACATTTTCATATCGCGTTTCCGCGCCACTCGTCCGTCGTTTAAGCTGCGCAGTTGGCGTCAGGGACGACGCCTGTCCGCCGCGCGGTGTTGCAAAGTACAAACACCGCGTGAACTGACTGCCGCTGCAATCCCGTCCGGGTACCTGGCTTCCCGCTAAGGTATACAACGCCATCGGTTGCGAAAACTTTCGGGAGCCGAAAACGCCAAAAGCTGCGTGAACTTTTGACCCGGCACTCGCGTAGTCCGCCTTAGTCCGTTTCGCAGTCAAACGCGCGAACAAGTTGTTGCCCCGAAGTTTCTACTTGCAGCTTAATATGCAGGTTCCGTTTGCTTATGACCGAGAAGCCGTACAATGTTGGCGTACGAGCTTTGCACTTGCGTGTTGCGTTTGCCGTCGCTCGAAACACGTACGCACAACGTCGACACGCTACGTCGATGCATTACGTGTGTAATTTAATGAACTTGGCGTGCTCTTCGGGGGATAAGATATGAGAAGAAGAGAAAGGGAACGAAAGACGGTTTATCGATGGCGAAATTACGTCTCTTCTACTCCGCGCGAAGGAAGAACGAGAGAGAGAGAGAGAGAGAGAGAGAGAGAGAGAGAGAGAGAGAGAAAGAGAGAGGGAGCTCTCGGCCGGAGATTGCACATTCCTCTCAGGCATGATTTAACAGTCGGCTCTGGAAATTTGCGACATTGGACTTCGATGGTATCCGGTTTACACGATCATCCGCCATGTCTTTCTCGTCGCTGGCCCGAACCAGTTGAATCGGGGGAAAGAACCGAAATCGGGAATCGTGCCAAAAACCGACGACAGAAATTGCCGGCGATATTTTCCTCGGAGTCGCGATAGACGAGGCTTTAATTAGCCGGAAGCACGACGACTACGCGAAGCCGGCGAGTCAGGGCCGCCCTTCCGCGCGCGCATATTCATCATCGAAATCATTATTAATTAATGTCTAATGTTGAGCTTCGTTAACACTCGTAAGCCCTCGATGCTTCTTTCTCTCGCTCTCTGCCTCTCTCTCTCTCTCTCTCTCTCTCTCTCTCTCTCTTTCTCTCTCACGCGCGCGCGACTGAAGGCTAATACCGGACGAACTGGAGCGACGCCAGTTCGCCAGACTCGTTTGAAAGATACGTCTCGGTCCGATAACAATCCCACCAGCCCTTCTACTATTTTCTAAGCCTCTTCAGGGTTGCCTGACTCGCGCGCGCTCACCCGTTGTTGCAGGCGCGACAATGGGGAAGCAGTGAACGAGCTGGAGACACGCGCGCGCGCGAATGCAGCCGCGACGCAACGACGCGCCGCTGAAATCCGCGACCCAATGACGATGACAAGAGGATGAAAGTAACAGTTGAGAGAGAAAGAGAGAGAGAGAGAGAGAGAGAGAGAGAGAGAGAGAGGGAACGAGAGAGACATTTTCCCGATGAAGTTGAGAAGCTCTCGCGAACTCTTTTGCTTGTTCGTTGGTTGTTCATACTGTGTGACTTTAAGCCATCGGCAACCTTAAAACCTGCAAACCTCAAAAGTCCTGTTTATTCGTGTTGCGCGCTATAATCAGACGGCTTACGGCGGCATGTGATTCTTAATGTCCAACAGCGGCAATATTCGATCATATCGAAGATCCACACGAGCTAGATTCGCTTCGCTACGATAATTTGCAATTTGGAGAATTTGAACGAAATGGCGGTATTAAAAGGCGGAAACGAATCGACCGCGAGTATCACGTCGGCGCGAATGAGCCAAGTGAATACGTGGAGTTTGTGCAGAAGTTTCGCTCGCCGACTTTACGCCGCTAATCCATTACGCGAGGAGGTTCTCTCTGTGTGTGTGTGTGTGTGTGTGTGTGCGGGCGAGGTAAAAATCGGCGAGTCACAAGGGACCAAAGCTGCTCTCTCTCGGCTGCTTTGCTTAGCTCCTTTAGCATTTTCCACTTACAGCTACACGAATTCGTTGATCATGCAAAATACAACACAGGAGGGAAGGAAGGAAGGAAGGAAGGAAGGAAGGAAGGAAGGAAGAAAGGAATGGCGGACGCGATGGTGAGTGGGTAGGGAGGGAGGGAGGGAGGGAGATCTGGTCGTACATACGTAGCCGATCGCGATCGCCTCGCGTGATCAACGGCCACGAGTAAAGCGGTTTAATTAATTGGACTGCTCCGAAAGCGAATATTAATCGTTCGTACACGAAGCGCTCGATTGCGATCTTCACTCGGAGCGCTTCGCTTTGCTTCGCTTCGCTTCGCGAGAAGCTTTCCTCCGTGATCGCGCGGTAATGCTCGGGGGAAAACCGCCCGCTGCGAAGTCCGCGAGACGAGACTCCGTATCGGCCGAGGCGACCGACGAAGCGGCAGAGCCGGTGGGTGCTGTTGTTCTCATTTCGAGTTCTGACGAAGCAGGCCGGCTCGCGATACGGTCGGATCGAGAGATCGGCGTCTTCTCTCTTTCTTCCGCGCGGATCGGCGCGGTGCGAAAGTTAAAAGCGAGCCCCGCACGAGCTGACGGGGAGGAAGATGTATCGCTCCCTCGTGAATAATGAGTTCTCTAACGCCGGATTACGCGGCGGCGAGAGTCGCGCGGGGCTTCCGAATGAGATTCTCGGCCGGCGCGTGACGGACGTGTCAAATAATTCGCAGCGAAAACGTACTTCAAACGGAATTCCGAAACGTGCCTCTTTTGAGTCGGGCGAGATCACCGGGCGACGTTATGGCGATGTTAGAGAAGCAGTGCCCGCGATCAATCTTCCGGTGAGACTTGTGGAAATAAAAGAAAGCTAGCTTGCGTGCACGTGTACGCGATTGTGTGTGCGCTCGCGCATTCATTATTTATTAATTCATCCGGGAAACGTGCTGTATAAATAACTGCGCAAATCTTCCACAACTAACATATTCCTCCTTTTAATCCGGCGCAGAGGCGCGGTGCTAGTAGATAAAGAAGGAGAGTGCGAGAGAGAGAGAGAGAGAGAGAGAGAGAGAGAGAGAGAGAGAGAGAGAGAGAGAGAGAGTGAGAGAGAGGGGGGGAAAGAGTTCATCGCGCTTTTAATCCGGAGTGACAAAGGGAATGCTAACGATGGAAGACGATAGCGCGAATTTTTCTCACGGGCGTCATTTATCATAGAGCTTCATAACTATCTCGTAGCTGGAATGATACTTGCATATTTAAGACGACTAAGATTAATTACAGATTTAGGAAAAAATTATCATCGAAGAGAAGTATTCAGCGGCTGCTTGCGCAACGTACAGAGAGAGAGAGAGAGAGAGAGAGAGAGAGAGAGAGAGAGATCCCACCCTCCTTCCTCTCCTCTTTCTGCTCCTCTTCTATTCGTGCATTTATATCTCATGAATAAGCAAATATTTTAATGACTCGAGCGGCATGAATTATTGCGCAACGTCGCGATAAAAAGTCCCTTTCAATCTTTCCGACACCGTCGCAGAGTAGAAAATGTCATTAGGACGAGATAAATATTATCTTCAGGAATACCAAATTACTCGCGCGCGATTGCATAGAACGTAATACACACCTGGTCGGTGATCCATCCCGAAAATCCTTCTCGACGAAATGTGTATTTCCAATTGGACAATTATGTTTTGACACAAGACACATCGCTACGTCGGACAGTAAAAGGGAGGGTGGGCGTTCCGCGTCAAAATTCAAAACTGTTAAGCTCAAATCAAATAAAAACCTGTTTACACGTGTATCGAGTTTTGCAGCGGCACTGTAAAAACGGCACAGTAAAACAGCGCGTAAAAATCAGTCGAAAAATCGGCACGTCGCACCAGCGATAATTGGCTCAAGTCGCGTGTCGTAAATTGAGTTCACCGGAGACATATTTTCGCGAGTTCGAAAATACGAGCGCGAGCGCGCGCGCGCTCGCTCGCGTTCACATATATTCCACCGTCAAATGTTTGTTCGGCCAGAAACGATCGATCGATCGACTCGCGAGAGCGGCCCTCAAATAAAACATTCTTTTCTCTGTGCGATGTTTGCATCACAAACTGTTTGGCGTCTGCCGTATTCCTTTCCACTGTTATTCTTATCCCCTTCGCTGCCCCTTGTTGCCCCATCCCCCCGTGTACACTTTCCGTCGCTACGGATCGCGAGCGCGCGTATTCATCGGCGAGTACCGGCCGCGCGGGCTGAATTATTTTGCCATCGACTTATTTCTCCAAACACGACGTTTCCCCCGTTACGTTGCAACGAAAGAGCGGTATTCAGGTCTGAATTCTCGCCACTGTGAATGAGAGCGAGTCGTTTATCGAGTCGTCGCACTCTCTCTCTCTCTCTCTCTCTCTCTCGGAATACTCGAAGAATACGTACATCGCACCGAGATAATAATCTTTATCGCGAGCGTCATTCTTCCGTAATACGCAGCTGAAATTTATGTCGCGTCATAAAAGCCGCTACGACGTGCTAAGTTGTTATCGATTGTTAGGCGGCTATTGGCCATTTTTCAGCGGCGTTTCGCTGCTTTTTCTCTCTCCCTCTCTCCTCCTCCCTTCCCCCCCCCTCTCTCTCTCTCTCTCTCTCGCTACCGGGCCAATACGTATGCGCGAACTGTCTGCGAATGATTATATTCTTTACGGCCTATTATATGTTCCGGTGTTTATTATCGCCCTAAAATATATTGAGAGACGCGTCGTGAAAAACGATGGCGCGCCGTCTCTCGATCGTCTCGTTCGAACACAATACGAACGGTGCGACGCGACGCGACGCGACGCGACGATTGCCTAATAAAGATTACGAGTGATATATTTTCATATTCTCGTTTACCCGGTGCGCGCGTGCGCGCGCACGCTTGATCCGATGATTAATAAAATGTCATACGTCAAGATTAACGAATGATAAGCGCGCGAGTGTGCGTCTCCGAATGATGCACGGATGCAATTGTATAATTAAACGCGACACAGCGCTGGGACTGACGTCAAGTGGAAAATTACGTTATCGCGAGCGCGATACATAGTTTCGCGATATGAGAGCGGTCCGGCCCCCGGCATTGTTGTGTAATAATGACGAAACGATGAAGTGGATCAACGACTGGTATGATAAAAGCGAGTCGCGCGAGATGCAGCATGCGCCCATATTTATGTCACAAAATGCGTGTTTAAGCGATCGACGCGGCGATAACGGGCGCATGTATTACGGGCCGATGTTTCTGTCACGGCCGTGACGGAGAGAGAGTCGGCGTGTCGAATGTTTTTATTAATCTCCGCTGTCGACGGCGCGCGTATTCTCGGCCGTTCGGGCAAATATTTCTCCACCCCTCCCTCCCGTTCCCCGCGCGCTCGGTGCGTTACACCGAGCGCGCGGGGAACGGGAGGGAGGGGAATTTCCCTAAATCCACGCTATTAACATTGCGCGCACGTGCGAGAATTTTGCGCGCGGCGTTCACGTGGTCGTACATATTTAAAACGTCACGTTTGCCGTCCGTTCAATCGGCGCCGGCGACGCACGCCGCGGCTGAAACGATCCCGAAGAAAGTTATTAAAACGCCAACAAGGTGCGCGCAGCGCGGCGGCGGAGGCAAAGCAGCCGGGATCGATATCGCTCCGTCGCGTCGTCCGCCGACAACGGTACCGCCGGATGTCATCATTACGGAGCTCGATCGTAATTGCGAAGAGCTCGTTAATGTGGCCACCGGCCACTCGATTGTGCGCCGGTCCGCGCTGCCCGTCAATAAGAGGTCGATGGCGTTGCTTTTTCGCCCGGGCGCGGGCTTATAATTGTCGAGAGCGCGCGTCTGAAAAACAGGCACGTGGCAGTTTCCCCTCGAAAATAGCGGCGCACGGTTATTCCGGCGCTCATACATTTTACTCATCGGCGCGCTTAGGACGGCGCGAAACGAGCGCGTCTCGCCGTGAAAATGGACTTTAATCTTTCAGCGGGCGACTTCTCTGCTGAATCATCCGCTTGGGCTCTCCTCTGCGCCGATTGCGCTTATTAATTCCAATTTAATGCGCCGGCCGAAATCTCGCGTGATCCGGCAGCGCGCGAGATCCCTTTGTGATTTTCTTTCCACTCGAGCCAGCCACGAGCGAGGCTCATTATACCCCTCGCTAGAGATTCTCTCTCGCCATGATCCTCCGCGGCGTGTGAGTATCCTCGTTGTTACGATTACTGCTGTTTCATCGCACTCGCGCGAGAACCCGACGGAGCGATCCTCGGCATCGGAGGCTCGACGAAGAATATGTTACGCCGACGGCCACTGTGTTATTCAAAACGCGAGAGAGAGAGAGAGAGAGACAGAGGGAGACAGAGAGAGAGAGAGAGAGAGAGAGAGAGAGAGAGAGAGAGAGAGAGAAAAAGAGGGGAGGGGAGGAGGAGGGGAAAAAAGTGTCAATTACAACAGGCAGAGCAACCCGTTCTCTCCTCTCGTGCACGGCTCGCGTCACGCGGGATCAGCCGTGTCGGCGGGCGCGGTGACGGCGATATATCGAATTATGACATTGGAAAATTAGGTCGGGCTGCCCTCCCGCATGAAGTAGCGATTCGTCACGGTAGTCACGGTCTAACGTATCGTCGTCCCACGAGTCTCGTGTAAGATCGGATAGCGGATACTCAACGACGTCCCGCTATTAACTACCGTGACGGTCACTCCTGCGGGAGCGACACGCCTCGGGATTATCGTGATATCACGCGATCACCACGAAGGGGACGGGATTTGTCTCGCGCGGAGCGCCTCTCAAACGGACTGTCAAAACATCTCTCGGCCCTCGGTTACGCCGTCGGCGCGCGTATCCCCCGCGGGGACGCGCGTTTCTCGCGCATCTCTTTATCCCTGTCCGGGAAAATTCAGCTCTCACGAGCGAGCGCGCGTGCGCGAGCCCGAGAATGAAATCTTCAAACCTCGTGCGTCGAATTGATCGGTAATCCCGTGCAGAGACGCCCGATACAAATTGGTAACAAAGCACCGCCGCGTGTTCTTCTTCTTCTTCTTCTCCCTCGCGAACGCCGGCTTTCTTTCTCACTGCCTCTGGCATAAGCGCGCCGAAAGTATCGGCGCTATGCGCGTATCCGCGCGGACTCGCTTGGAAAATAATGTTGCTCCGCCGCTGCCGCTCGCGAGAGAGAAGAACGTCGGCTCTCTCGCGGCGGAGAGGGCTCTAGTGAGAGAGCCTCCGCGAGAGTGTTCGCCTCGTGGCCTCCTCGCGCCGAGGTATAATGAGGAAAACGTGTGCGCATATGTGTGTATATACATATATGTATGTACGTATGTCGTTCTTGCGATGCGGACGGCTCGTTGATAGTGAGAGACCATAATGGTCAAGAGGTCAAGTCGTACCTGATTAGGCGGACAATGCGAAGCGCGACAACGGGCGTTTGAAGTCCGCTCTGCTCGCTGCAAACACGCTTGCACGCACGAGCAGTAGCGCGTACATATGTGTGTGTGTGTGTGTATATGCGGCGCACACACAGCAAGCGAGCCGGTCCCATTGAAAATGCCCGAGGTCCTTTCGCAGCTGACTCGGCGGCTCGGCGCTTTCGATGCACAAATGAATGGTGGGCGGCACAATTAAACGAGCGCGACTATTTTGTTCGGACGTGAAACGCCCAGATTACCTTCGTCGCGGAATCGCGCGCGAATCGAGCGAACGTCACCGCGCGTCGCGACACGACACGCGATATCACATATGCTGACTCGCGCGCGATAATTCTCTCGACGTTTTCGACCGGCCGCGACGGGGCGACGGGGATTGATTCGCTGTTCGAAAAAGGAGCAGCCATTATTCTCGCTGTTTACCGGGGCTTGTATATACCGGCGGCTGTTGGTCGAACGGCGGAAGAAGGAGATGCTCGCGCGCGAGATCACTCCGGTAAGTCTCCATAAAAATCTAAACTCGCTCGCTCGCTCGCTCGCTCTCTCGCGTGCGTCACAACGGCTCCTTAAGAGATCCCATCGTGATTTTACGTCTTCTCATCTTCAACAAAGGATATCACGGCCTCCTTGAATGTATCGAGCTTGGGGAGCTGGCGTTTTATTGACGTTCCCGCAGATTGGACCTACGACAGGTATACAGAAATCCTTTTGTGCCGGAGATATACTACCTGCGTCTCTTGTTTGGGATTTATATTCTCCGCCTACCGTGCGCGCTTCCGCGTTGGCACGTATGTGCGACTCTCTTCGCATCTCCGCCATGTATTGCATTAACTTGGACGAATGTCATCTCTCCCTCTCCCTGTGTGTGTGTGTGTGTGTGTGTGTCTTTCTCTCCTGCTCTCGCTCATGGTGTACGTATGTGCCCACCGTATGTACAACTCATGTACTTGAGCGCGCTCGGAGCAGTCGCGCCGCACAAAGCACGCGCTATTCTACTAACGACGATGAAGTGGTATCACGTATGATTAAGTCATACGAAACTATAATTTCTTATTTATACAGTTTCTACACAGTACACAGCGGCGTAGGAGGAAAGATGTTAATGGCGAGCACGCTCATTTGGCAATTCGTTCATTTGGCGAAGCGAGGTATCGCGCGCGATCCTCCTCGTGTGACAATAAACAATATATCGCGTCATCGACACGATGTACGCTTTGTAATAATGCAAACTCGATGGAAAGGAATACGCGAATGTATTACTGCGGCTAGCGTGGGCGAACTTGAAGATAACGAGATAACGAACGGGAAACGGGAAACGAGATCCATATCCAAAATGTAACAATGGACTCACACGCTGATACATCGGATAAGCTGGTACAAAGGCCGATTTTAAGTGGAATTAATCTCTACTTACTTCTGGAAACACACTCGAATAACATCGCGTAATCCCGTTTAATGATAAGATTATCGGGTTTAATTGGAACCTTTCATGGTCGGGTTCCGCTACGCGATTGAGTTGTCAGAGTTTCTCTCTCGGGAAATTTATCCATTAACAAAAAAACCTATATATGTGTATATGTGTATATGTTTATATATATATATATTCACACACACACACACACACACACACACACACACATATATACGTGTATACGTGTATGTAACGCCATTACACATACATACACGTATATATACACATATATACGTGTATGTAACGCCATTACACATACATACACGTATATATACACATATATACGTGTATGTAACGCCGCTGATTGAGAGATCCAGTGTGCAGAGGCGCGTCGCTTACACACAGATGTAGAGTGGACGAGCTTAAACTCGAAGCAAGCGTCGTCGCGAAACGCTACTTGATAGGTCGGATTAGTTTTAATAAACGTTCTCTTCGCGTCTCTTGGCTGTATAATGGCGATAAGTAAAGTCGCCGATACCTCGTTTCGGGACGTTGAATCCTACTGAAAGGCGGATACATGAGAAATCCCGTCGCGCGGCGTAATCCGTTCATATTTATATACGTCGTGCCTCTCTCTCTCTCTCTCTCTCTCTCTCTCTCTCTCTCTCTCTCTCTCTCGCCCTCGCTTTAAATAATTTCTCGTCATTTCGGCGCATCCTCGCCGACCTCCTTGCCGCGGCGAACTTTGGCCCTGCGCGCTCACACATTACCACGCCTACGATACACGGAGGAACGCGAGAGAGAAGTTGCTCAGCGACGGCGAACAATCGAATCAGTTCCAAGTTTACGGAAATCCGCGGAGAGTCCGGAAACGATTGAAACGCGTACGCGGCGTAGGCCGAATAGTGGTAGGAATACCTAACCGTCAGTTAGATAATTAACGCACTCGGCGGCACTTCCAATTAGCACGAATAGGCAATTAGCATATAAGCGCGAGGATCGATGGCAGTTTGTATATAGCGGCCGCTACGCGAGAGAGCGCGCGCGCGCGCGCGCGCGCGAGAGAAAGCGAAAGAGGGATGGTGAGAGGGAAGAAGGGGAGAGAGAGCGAGAGAGAGAGAGAGAGAGAGAATGAAAGAGAGCACGGTATTATGCAATATGCAAAAACAAAGTGCAGCGAGATCTATGCCCTATTAATAATCATTTAGCGGACATCCGAGCCCGGATAATATATTAAAACCGTTTTGTTGGATTATTTATGGATCGCGAGGATATCGAACGCCTTTAATTTATCTCTTAACGTTTAAACGCCGGGATATTGCCATATTTTTATTCTCCCACGGCGCGTGTCCGTCGAAAATTAAATTTTTTGAAATTTACGTCATTCGCCGTTCTTCCGTGAATTTATATACATTGTATCAGTTGTATCGGCTATAATTGTTTATCGTGTTTCTCCGACGCGCGTAATAATTAACGATTTTACAGTAATTGGAACAGAGGATTGTTTGCATTGCCTGCAAGTTAAATGGATACGAGTATTAACTTCCGCGCTTTTATGAAGTGAATCGATTTAATTTTCGGAAAGCGCGCGTTCGCTACGAACGGCCAGCGCTGCAACTTCGTTCGAACGGGGAAAACAGGCAGGGGGGGAGAGGGAGAGGGGAAGAGAGAGAGAGAGAGAGAGAGAGAGAGAAGGGGAGGGGGATAAGAGAGACATACAATGGCGAATGATCTTGTTCAAATGTAAAAGTTTATCGCAAACTCGAAATCCCGAAGAGACATTTGATATTCTACATCGTAGCACAAGTTCGTTCGCTTTAGCTAGAAAATATAAACTACACGTGGCTAGGTCTTTCTGTTTAGATATACGGACGCATACATATGTAACGGGCATCTCGCATACATGACATTTGTTTTCTAGAAAAGTCATGGAAAAATAACCGAGATAAACAAGGTTTACGAGCGGGTATGTGGGTGCGTGTATCAACGTTGACATTTGTTGGAGATGCGAGATGTTTTCATCGGGCGAAATCGGAATCTGTAATGCTAAGAAAATGCGCGAACGGAGCGAAACATTGACAAAATGCCACACACACACACACACGCATATAAGTCGCAGACATGTGACGTGACGCGTGTGAGCGACGGAGCGGACACACGAATGAATGCGAGGATCTGCCGTGGTAATCGCGAGATTTCATTAGCCCGAATTATTAGAACAAGCGAAGACGACGAGGTAGCGAAGATAAAGGACGAAGAAGAGGGTGGAGCGCGTTAAAGACGGAAAAAAGAACACGGCGACAGGGAACTGGCAGCGCCGAGAAAAAGCCGGCGTCTAGTTTCATTCTATCCCCGACGATATTCCCCTGTTGTGCATTTTTCTCTCTTCCCTCGCTCGTTTCTTTTTCATCTCGCGTTATCTAACGCGTTTCATCCCGCTGACACGGATTAACGAGGATTCTTGACCGTCGAGCATCGAATGCCACTTTGTCGTGTGCCGAGCGGCTAATCAACGCGCCCCGTTAAATTGCCGTAAATAAATCGACGGAGCGCGACGGCACTCCGCAATTTCGCGCAAAGCCGACACGAAGAATCGCGCAGCGGGGACGATCGGTTATTCGTAGGCCGAGTTACGCCGAGTTATGTAAAAGAAAAGAAAGAGAAAAGTGAAACATGCGAACTGCGAGCGCGCAATGAGCTTAAAGTGAAATATATTCCGCGATCGCGTCTAGACCGCGCTGGCCGTCGGACGAGATCTAGTTACTCAATCGCGCGCGGTTGACAGCGCGTTACAGAATCGCGTTCATATGGTAGATACGATAAAGATATTGTGCGAGCTAACATGCCATTAAATATGCAAAGCAATGGAAAAGTTTCCTGGACAGAACCGGCTATTATGCCGGTGGAAAGCAATCATTACGCATACTTAAACTTCGGCTGAATATCGCGAAGGCAAAAACGGGACATTAAGCGATGGACGTAAACACAGATTACGCATCCGAGAGCAGGTAAACGTAGCCGCAGAGGGCAATAATTAGATAAAGCAGAACAACAACGTGTAATTTATTCTAAACGCTATCTCTCCTCTCTCTCTCCCTCTCTCTCCCCCTTCCTCCTCTTTTCCCCGGTCTTTCTCTCTAGGGCGGAGAACCGAGTTGCTGGAAAAGATCAAACCGATTGTACAAATCAGCTATTTACGAGTTTACGTATTTTTTCATGGATTTAATAAGCGACCGGCATGTTTAACGATTAAATGGCCGAGTTCGTACTCGCGTTTGCGATATCTGCTTGCTATTTCCGAGGCAGTCTGCTCTAATTCAAGAAAATACCATTCCACTGACACACCTATGAGAATATGAGACGACGTTTTACGAATCGCGTTGAATGTCCGTTGACCGAGCGTGTACACCAATCGTGTCGATCAAAATCCCGATTCATCGTTGGATAATTGTCACACCAGGCGAGCTCGATTTATCCAGCAGCGGCGGTGTCGCTGAAGAGCCGAAATAGTACAGTGAGAAAGGAGTTCGTCTATTTTCGCTGTGCGTCGCGTGAACGTAAGACGGAATAAATAAAACTTTGATACCCAGTCGCGATCTCTCACGGAGCGCTTCCTCATTAAACCGCGCTCATTGATCGTTTGCGAATATAACTCGTCGCTTAGACTCCGAGAGAGATCTGATTAGCCAAGTACTAAAAATGCCGCTAGCTCGCGTTTATCTCGAGCGTCGCGGCGGCGCGCGCGCGGCAGGAGAACGCGTGCAAAATCGCCGTGGGAGAACTTAATTTCACGTCGTACCGTACCGTATCGTTTCGTATCGTATCGGGCCCCGTTCCACCCCTTGCCCCCCTCTTGCCTGCCCTTCCACCCAACGTCGACGAGGGAGTTCGGTTTATTCGGCATCGGACGTGGCAGCGGAGGGAACTGGAGTGGCGCCGCGGGCCGCCGGCGGCGCTGCGCAGTCGAAGTTTCGTGTCTCGCTGAAAGCGTGTAACTGTTACCCGAGCCCAAGGGATTACTGGTAATCTGCGGTAAGCTAAGGTACGTGCGCGCAGGTAGCGGGCAACCTGTTTCGGATATTGTTACGACGAGTAGCCGGCAGCCATTTCGTCGAGTCGTTCGAACTCTCGAGGATCTCCTACGCGCGCGCATACGCGAGACAGAGAGAGAGAGAGAGAGAGAGAGAGAGAGAGAGAGAGAGAGAGAGAGAGAGAGAGAGAGAGAGAGAGAGAGAGGAGAGAGCGCCTTCGCTATTCCTCGCGCGCCGCGCCGGCTCGTTCGTGGGCTCGTTAGCGCCGACGTAGCAATGAAGGCCGGCCGGATGTAGCTGGGCGCGAATTAACCAGTTAGGAAGTTACGCGAATCACTGCCGCGAAAGACGGGAGCAGGCGAGTTCGGCGGGACGGATGCGAGCCGGCGAGATGAGACGAGACGAGGAGAGATTTTCGGGCTCGGCCGTTTCGAATCGACACCCCCTCGTCAGTTTCAACGGCCGGCTTTCTCCTCCGTTCTCTCTTTTTCTCTCTCGGCGTTTTCCTTTTCCTTTTGCTCTCTCTCTCTCTCTCTCTCTCTCTCTCTCTCTCTCTCTCTCGCGCGCGCGCGCGCTGGCTCTTTCCCTCCAGACACTCGTAATATCTGCTTGCTCGCCGAGTAGCAAAAATTCACTCGTCCGATCTACATAATTTCGGCATTAGAAATTAAGAACTCGGGTTAACTAGAACGATCCGCATGGGAACGTCACACGACCGTTTCGCTCTTGATTTTGTACAAATCTCATCTCGGTCGATTTGAAACGTCTTTCGCGGGAGAACCGCCCGTGTTGGGCACTGCTGGCAGCCAGCAAAAGTGAATTTAGCCCGAGCCGCTTCATTGTTATGCATATCGGAGCAGAGAGAGAGAGAGAGAGAGAGAGAGCGAGCGGGAGGAAGAAGAGAGGACGCGCGCGTGCGGTGCAAGGCAGCGTGGTATATTTAAAAGTAACCCGCTGAACCCGGACTTGACCCAACAGGAAAGTATCATGTCGCGGGTTGCGTTTGGTTGCTTCTGCCGCTGACCGAGCGAAGCGCATCTTCGCAGCCGCCGGGCCCTGCCTTGAGGAAGGCTGTTGCTCGCAATCAGAGCGCTCCGCTCGCGATGTAAATGAGAAGGTACGGCGTCGTAATCCAGTCCCTGCAACCGCGCGAGGTAACGGACGAGCAAGTCGAATGTAAAAGACGGGCATTAAATCCGTACGTTCGCACGTTAGCGGCGAACTTAACGACGCGGCGCGCGCGTCTCGCCGCCGTGTTCTAAACGCGCGCACCCGCAGCCCTCTTTCACCCTCGCGCCGGTCGCGTAGAAACTTGACCGCCGTAATTGCCGGCTTTAGCGGCCGGCCCGATGATATCGCGCGCACCGGTGTTACGATTATTAGTCAGAGTGTGACAAAATCTCGGCACGCGTTTTTCGCATTCGCGTGCAGGCGGCAGTCGGGGACTCTCGCGGCTCAATTCCCGACGAGGGCACCGCTGAAAATAGCCCGCGAGTTTGAATAACACACGGGAACGGGCAAGAAGCGTCGTAAAAGGAATAAACTGCACGCGCGCATGCGAGCGAGCGAGCGAGCGACACAAGTACGTACGAGTCATATTTACGAGAGAAAGGCCGTAACACCGCGGAGCTATGAATTGCAGATAAATGGAAAAAGAAGGAAACGCCGGTGATCGAGCGCCGCGATGTACGAAAGTTTTACGATGGCGATAATTCTCCCTCTCTTTTCCCCTCTCTCTCTCTCTCTCTCTCTCTCTCTCTCCCCCCCCCCTTCTCCTTCACAGACCAAACGTCCGATGGAACTTAGTAATTTGACGGTCGAGAATCGAAAATGGCCTAGCGAAAAATTTGCGCCCCGCTCACGACTATTTGATGAATATTTATGCGTACGCGGGACAGATTAACTCGACGGAGCCCGACACTAACGACGGCGTTAGCGGCGGCGGCGCGAACAAGGCCATAAAAACAAATTTCGTTCCCTCTCGTCGCGAATCGCCGTGAAATCACGCGAAGACGCGCCGAAAACACGTTTCTCCGAGGCACACGCGCTCACACGCATACGCATACGCGTACAAAGCAAGCGCTATAATAAATTCCCGCGCGGCCGCGATATCTGAGCGACGCGTGAAAAATTTGTCACGCGTATACCTACATGCTTTTTTCCGCTGTTTTTCGTTTTGTTTTAAGTTTTATCGCGGCGGCGGCGGCGGCGGCGGTGGCGGCGTCAGCGGCGGCGTAAAAACGTATCGAAATTCCGCGTCACCAGTCACGAGTTAAGCTCATAGTATTGACATATCGAAGTGGATCCACTCGTTACCCGCGCGCTGCAGTTTTGCGGAACGAGCCCCGCGGGAGCGATATTCTGAATTTTCGCCGTCATATATGGAGGGCCCGTGAGAAATACGTAGTTCGGTATGCGCGCGTTCGCCGCACGCAGAGCGCCATTGTGTTGCCGGGCTTGCGGCGGATTACAGTAATATGAAATATGTCGCTTCTTGACAGAATTGCGCGAATTACGACGTATGAAATGCTCGCAGCGGGGTGGTGCGGCTTTATTCTCGCGCGCGGCGCATCGCGCGAAGCGAATTTTATATCGCCGGCCGCGTCTTGCCGGCGCGCGCGTTCCTCTTCACACGCCGCGCGCTACGCAATTATCAGCGCGCGCATGCAGCAGCAGATGTCATCACGATGGATTTCCATATTCCTCGAATCACATCGAGCCATCGCCGAGCCATCTTCGCGCCGCTCGGCCGGACGAGAGGCTGCAGCTACGCTCCTCTCTCCGCTTCCGCGACAAACGGACTTCGTCACGGACTTCGTTATCGCTCTTGGCGTGGAATCAAGCGAACGGAGGAATAAGAGTCGTGCCCGTTAATGGCCGGTAATAGTGCTCAGAGTAAGTGCATTTTAAGTGAGAGGGTCTCGGCGCGAGACGAAATATATGTCGTGCCGGCTTCGCTCGCGGAAACACTCCGCGTTCCACCGGCCGGCGTTGCAGGTGAATTAGGATCGCGTGCGAATAACCAGCCGGTGCGCCCCGTTCGCGTTCGCGGAGACGATACCGCAATAATCCCCCTGCGCGCTCGTCCGGAGACTCACATTCTCGCCGAGACCGCGTAACGGTTTCTCATTCAGCGAGTTTTTCGCGCGTTTCGTGGATCTTAGGGCTTATCGTGTGTGTGTGTATGTGTATGTGTGTGTGTGTGGTGCGTGTGTGTAGAAGGACGACGTTCGACGGCCAAAGCGCAATCTTACTCTCGCAATCGGACTCTCGTGATTCGCCACCGCGCGTCTTCGTCGGTTGTCTCATCGTACGTAGATCCACGCAAGCTCCGACGAAAAGCCTCTGCTCTCGCGCGCGGCTGGATCTCAATAACCGTCATTTCGATCCACTCGTGTCCCCCAGCGTGCGCATATGTTGTTATTTCAGCACACTCGGCTCGTCTATGAATAACAGCCGCGCTGCCAATTCCAATTAATCTTGCCAGGATTAAAGCCGAGATAATCTTGAGTATTCGCGTGTCGACTATGAAACATACATGTTACGTCGCCTGATCGTCTCCGCCTTGTTTCAGATCCGCGATAATGCCCGCGCTTTCGCCCCACCCCGGCCATTATTTCGATAAGGTTGTTACGCGAGGATATACGAGCGCAGGAGTCCCGACATTTTTTTCACGACCACCCGTGAGAGCTACGTCCGCGAGGCGACTCGGGCGGTGGATTGTTGCGTTAATTATCGTTTTTACGATTGCCGTAATCGCATCGGTGCGCTTTCGCTTCGGGAGCTTCTGTTATTTCTCAGTCCCGACGCGAGCCACCCCGCGACCACTCATGCGCCTCCATTAAGTCGTATATACCCTCCCCCTCCCTCCTCCCACGCCGACTGTGGGAGAGACTGTACGACGGATGAAATCGCGTGGCAAATTATCATCTCCGTCGACAGTGCAGCGCGCACGGGGTTCCTCCTCGGCCTCTTCCACAGCGCTACCACCCTACCATCCCACTTGCGTGGGATGACAAATGGTCGCCCATTAGGCCGATTTCGTGGTCATTCCGCCGTTACCCCTCCTCTCTCCTTCCCGCTGCATTTCCCTCTTCGGCTTCGCGTTAGTACATCTTCATCTCCGCCACCCCCCGTTCGGAAAAAAAGTTAATTACCGCGGCGACACTCTCGGACGCCGCCGCGGGAGAGGGTTTGCGCTGTCAGACGCGAGATGCGCAGAGAGAGAGAGAGAGAGAGAGAGAGAGAGAGAATGGTCTTCTGTATTAATGAATATATATAGCGGACTCTCGGAGGAGTTGAATTAGTAATCGACGATCGCATTGCGCCGGGCTTGTAATTAAAAATTCCGCAATCTTCAGGTAAAAATTGAGTAAGAGAGCAACGATTTTGCCTCTTTTCAGGCTGCTTCCAAAATTAAAGATTTCCCTGAGAAACGTCGGCGGTGCGTGTTAAAGCCGCGGAAACGGACAAAAGTTTTCACAGAGGGAACTATGGCAACTTCTGTCCTCGCGACAGATCGTTCTCATTGCGAAATTCGGACCGTTGTTCCCCGACGTTCGCGTGTGTGAGAAGAGCAGACATTCTTTTTTTATTTTTTTTTTATTTTTAATTTTTAATTTTTTTTTCTCGCTATTTCCCCTCGAGCGAAAATATATGTAACATTTTCCGCGCGTACGCGTTGCGGTTCACTGAAAGCTGTTATGCGGGCTCTATTAAAATGTTAGCTCGCTGTGATAAGCATTGGTTTACATTTTACGGTGCAGTTTCTTCATAAAAGCATAAAAACGCAAGAGAAAAAGAGAGAGAGAGAGAGAGAGAGAGAGAGAGAGAGAGAGAGAAATCCTCTTTATAGCGCCAAATATTTCTCGACGATGCGTACGCATTAAAATCGTTCTTTCTGATTTTAGTTATTTACCGGCAACGTGCGCGCGCGCGCGCGCGCGGATAATATAATACATATTCAAACACGGAGAACGCGTCATGAAGATACATTTTCCTGGCATCGTTGACATTCACCGGCTGCTTTTTCCAAGCGGTAGACCGCACGAGACTAACTTCATTAGCGTGGAAGCAAAAGGCCAAACTATTATACATGGATTTCGCGATGGACCGACGACGGCGGGATAAACGCTTCAGGCCTTATTCTGCGCGGATAAACGTGAAAGGATCGCTAATTAAGGCGATGCGTTGGTTACGCGCGCGTTAGTTACTCGTACGCGTCAGTTGTTATCCGGCAACACCTGTTAGGAGCTAGACGAAGTCCGCGAAAACGCCGGCTAACATTTCAGCGCTTGCCGCTGACGCGAAGTGACGCCGCCAATAAAGCCAAATAATCACGCTCTTAATTAGCCATCGCCTTCGCATCGGTACGTAGCGCCGCGTTAATTCGCACCGACGGTGATACTCGCGAGAAAATCCGACGCGTAATTTCGTACGTCTCGGACGGTCTTCCTCGAGAAGGGAGGAACGCGAGAGAGGGATTCTCGCGCGAAGTCGGAAGCCCGAGAGATTCGAACCTGAGTCTGCCGATTTGCGTACGCAAGAATCGCGCTTGTAATTTTCCGTAAAACGGCCACACCGACTCGCTCGAACGACAGCCTCGAGCCTGGTCTTCCGCTCGTTAACCGCGGCGCGCACATTCAGCGGATTTCTTCACGCCGAGCGGATCGCTTTACCCGCTGAATCTAATTTATCGTCCAACTGCAATCGGCACCGCACGGCCGTTTGTTTCCCCTTTGGCATACGATATCTGTATAATAATATTATTAATATTAACAATAACATTCGTTCCTCCCGGTTGGAACGGGTGCCATGGGAGCGTGATTACGGCCGGCTCGTTTCCAACCGTGAACATTGATATCATGGATATCTGCCAATTAGCACGCTAATAGTTCCTATAATTATTGAGGATGTAACCAACGATTATCGATCGTTGCAACATTAGTCCCTCTGGTCAGGCAATAACGTCACGATGACGACGCGACTATTCCAAGTGAACCGTGCCGCGTTAATGTCTCGATAATCAAGGGCGTCATGGGCGCGTCTCGGCCGATTCTTCCACAGCCCGGATTTAAAGTTGCCGAGAATGCCGGAATGCCGGAATTCGTACGGGCGCTTAGCCGCGAAACTGCAAATATCGTTCAGTATTTAGCGTCACGATTGTCGGAGGAGCCCCGCGGCGCGCACTCGCCGGAATGAAATATGCGGCGAGAGAAATGACGACGTGCCGCGATCCGCCGGGCGAACAGAGACGACAATCGATAGATCCGCGGCGCTATGGGGTTCGGGAATTTCCCTCCCCCCCGTAAAAATAGGAAAGAAAAGAGAAAGAAAGGGGAGGGGAGGGGAGCCAAGAATTTCGCGAAAGTGCAAAATTGGCGTCACATTATTTTCGCCCTCACGGCCGTGCGAGGTCATGCCTCGCACATTGAAACTCCAATTTTTCCCCTTCACGTCCCCGCACAGCGGAACATTCTTTTTTATCGCACGGCTATAAATTTAAGAGGAGCTTAGCGCCGTGGTTTAATTAAACTAGTTTAGCCGTCATTCCCGGCCCTAAGCCTTCTCCACGCGCGCTGCGCTGCGCTGAATCGATCGCCGGTATCCTCTCGACCCGCGCAATTTTCTCTCATCGTTTATTCGGCTCAAGAGGTGCTCGTCGATCAACTTTAGACGATGCGTACCGTACGAAACGTCAATTATAATCACGAGAAACGTGCAACGAGGTGGACCGAGGATAGACCGCAGCTGCTTCATAATCGATCGACGGCAGTTTCGTGCGGTCGCTCTGCTAAATGTGTCGCGGCCGGTCAATAGAGTATAGAGAAAATCGTATTTTTAATTCTGTTGCGTCGACTGTTGGATTATTATAGCTCTCGTCGCTCATTGCGCGACGAGAGTTCGACGACGGCGGCTATTTCAGCATCAGCTACCTGCCACGTAGGAGATCTCTGACATTTACGAGTCGGTCTGCGTCGTTTATCGCTCAGCAAACGTACGCGTATTAAGTGACTTATAAATTTCGCTGTCGTTCAAGTGACGTATCTTCGACGCAACTGGTTAACGTGTCTTCAGAAGCGTCGCACTGTATCTTTTTTTCTGTCATTTTTTCTCTTCAAGAGAGAAACACTTCAAGGGAGAAGCTTCTTCCGAATCGAGGACACGCACGCTTCTAAATGAGTGCTCAAGAATCTCTTGGAATTTGAATAATTCCAGCGGATTGTGCGGCAGATTTGCATAATTACTTAAAAAATCGCATATCTTCCGGACATATCTCGCTTCTTAGCGCGCGTTATCTCCGGCATCGCGCACGCATACGCGTCGTGCGAGCGATAGAAAATAGATAGGAATTAATGCACAGCTCTCGTAATAACGCGAGGTTCTTTAATCACAGAGGAACGGTATGTTTCTATCGCCAATGATTTGCATCGACTCTGCGCGGTCGAAATAAAATTCCTACAATTATGATTCGCATCGAGCGACGTAACTACCGATAATGCGCGCGTCGTCGTCTCGCGTGCCTCAAGGACGCTTCGATGGGTGCGAAATAGCCACTTAATTATGGGACATCGGAGAGTGTCGCTAATGATATTCAGAAGCACCTTTCCATTTATATTCCGTTCATCGACTACGGCGCACGAGTTTCGAGGAGTCCGGCGCGTTCGCGCCGGGGGAGCGCGCGTTCGTCGGCATCACGCGGTCGAGCGTGAAACTTCGTCGGATGAGGTCGACGGCAATAATCCGCTGTTTAAAGTTCCCAACAGCCTCATGACGAGAGAGATTTGAAGTGGAGATTAGATTTAATTCATCGCGTCACGATCCTCAAGCCCGCGAAATACCTGCCGGCGCGCGGCAGGACTCGGGACGATCCTGACGACCCTTTCGCCGCGAAGGGGACGATCGATAGAGGGGGAGCGAGAGCGAGAGGCGCCGTTTGAGAAATTTCGCAGGCGTTACATTCTTGACGAAACACTCCTTCTTCATGGAGACGATCTCGCCTCTTCGTATTATTCAGAGATAAGAGAGTTGCGCGATTAGCGCGACGTGCCGCGTGTTTACTCGAGTTACTTAACTATTCTCTAATCCGTCAAAGCAATTGTCGACGCACCGACGAATCGGCGCTGATTTGTCGGCCGCAAGGGTCTCGTGTCGCATCTCGCCTCGCCTCGCCTCGCCTCGCCTCGCCTCGCCTCGCCTCGTAGCGAAAGGGTTGAACCCAGTTGTAAATCAGGTATAAGCAGTGTGACGTAACGGGCGGCATTACTCACTCGGCTTATCCAGATCCGGTAGCTCCACCGACTGCGCGTACGCCACGACGGCTGCCAAGACCAGCACCGTCGTCGTCGTCGTCGTCGTCGTCGTCGTCGTCGTCGTCACGACACTCCACCGCCACCTCCACCACATTTTGTCCCCCTTTCACGCGCACTGCACACACCCTCGACCCCTTAACGGCCGACCCTGCTCGCACCCCTCTTCAGTCGTTACGTAGTCGCGCGGCCGTAGCGAGCCGACACTAATTGCAACCCCCGACACCTCTGCCGCTCTCGCCGTTGATGCCGTTGTCGTTGCTGGTGCTGGTGCTGGTGCTGTTGCTGCTGTTGCTGCTGCTGCTGCTGCTGCTGCTGCTGCTGCTTCTGCTGCTGCTGCTTCTGCCGGTGCCGCCGGTGTTGTTGCTGCTGCTGCATCGCGCCGCCGTCCACATCGTCCGCCGCTCTTTGTCGCCGTCGTCGTCGTCGTCGTCGTCGTCGTCGTCGTCGTCGTCCTCGTTATTGCTGCCGTTGTCGTTCACCGCGAACCAACACGAACGATGCGTAGCCGTTCCTTAACCACCTCGTCGCTCACTTACCTACCTGTCTTCGTTTAATGAGACATCGGTTATTTGTATTTCGAGGCGTCTCAAGAACGAAACGCGGATTTGCTGACGATGGAGTGTGTTATCACCACTCGGTGTTGTCATCCTGTACAACGCGACCTTTTATCTTCCTCATCGTAGGGGGTGCGATCGGCCTCGGTAGATGATCTCCGTGACCATTCAAGTGCGCAATCGTTCTTCCGGTAGATTTTCCGATTTTCCGACGGGACGTATTTTTCCTTCTGTCTGTCTTTCTTTTTCTTTCTCTCTCTCTCTCTCTCTTTCTCGCTCGCCTTCTCCTTCACTCTTCCCCGAGCAAATTTTTTCCCAGTCGATCCCGATGGGATGTAATCCTTTAAACAGAGGTTACGAGCAGTTGAAACTTTATTCGCTCCGAGCCGTTTGTTATCCTTCGTCCTATTCCGTGATCGATGCGTTAGGTAAATTGCTCGCTGTCGTAGGATTTCACGGACGTGTTGAGCGAGCAGATCGAGCAGGCGAGAGATGATCGTTGGATTTGCGCGGATATAACGGATCCGTAGCGGAGCAAAGCTTCCGCCTTGGAGTGGCGATTGTAGTTTTATTGTCCGTGGCGTGGGTAGGGGTGTTGCAGCGTCGATCGGTGGTGTTCCAGCGGCCTCCTCTCGGGGATGGATTCTTGAATTCCGAGAGCGCTTCCGCCCGGTTCTGCCTGTCGCGGTGGCCGCTAATGCACTCGATCGCGGCGAATCACCGCAAAATGAAGTAAAATATCCGTCAGGATCCGGGCGAACATGCAAAGTGGATTCGACAGAATTGCCGACCGTCGTCGTCGTCGTCGTCGAAACTCCGGCCGTGTGAGACCGACTTACAAGTCCGATAAATTCCCGGAGCACTCTGGAGAATTTACAGGGCGCGTCCGTTTCCGACGATCGTGTCAAGTGGCTCTCCCTCAGCGACGTCCGATCGATGGGTTGCGCGGTGGCGTTCGAAAATAAGCAGATTTAATGCCGCTGAAAAATCACGAAACCCGCGTGGATCGTTCAGCCCGCCGCGCGCCGATTCGAATCGTCCGAGCAGATCGCTTCGATTTCCCGTGAAGCGCGCGCGTGGCTGATCGAGTGGAAATAAAGCAGTCGCGCAGAGCGCGTACGCTCCTGCCGTGGAAAGTGGCGGTGGCTGTTGCGGCGGCGGCACGCCGGTGCTCTTCGTCGGCCGGCCGGCGGTTATCGGCGAGAGCGCTCGTACGTCGGAAATTTCGGGTAGCACCGATGTTCGTTGGTCACGGAACGAAAGTCATCGTTCAGGTCATCGCATCACTGAGTGTACTTTCCGTTACACCACTCCGCCGCCCCCGTGTATTCCGACGTGTGTGTATCGATCTAGCCGGCCAGGAGTGGAATGACGAACCGCAGGTGTATCAAACGCGTCGTCGTGGGCAAAGTTAATCGCGATACCGGCCGATATTGCGTGTATCGATTCAAACACGACCAGTAGTGTCGACCAACCGCGCGTATTGCCGTCCAACAGAACAATGCGCTATGCAGACAGCGCCGAACCGAAATTTACTCTCGACACACAAAAGCGCCGGCCGATCGCGCGCGACTGCTCCGATTTTTCCTCGCATGTCGCCGCTCCGTTCACCGAACAGAGAGAGAGAGAGAGAGAGAGAGAGAGAGAGAGAGAGAGAGAGAGAGAGAGAGAGAGAGAGAGAGAGAAAGAGAGAGAGAGAGAGAGAGAGAGAGAGAGAGAAAGAGCGAGAGAGGGAATAGGAAGAAAACGAGAGAAAAACACGTGCGTGAGGGCACTCGCGAGTCGATCTTACGCGGGTTCGAAAGGGCCGATGGGGTGAAGGGCCCGGGGGTGGCGTGTATTACTGAACGACGACGCGCGGTCGATGCGAATAGTCGCGGGTCACGTGCGCGGGGGACGCGCTCGCGCGCCTCCTCCAATTAATCACGACGATTCTCCAGGATCGCAAGTGAGAGTCTGAACACTGAGAGGCAAAGGGGTGAGAAGAAGACGCTATCTATCTATCTCGCGGGGACGCGTTCTCCAGCAGTCGCGACTACTCCCCGGGTCATCGGCCGACACTCGCGTGGCACATCGAGGCGATCGGTGCGCGACAGGTCGACGCGATTTCGCGGCGATTTTGATTCATGGATCACTCGTGCGCGCAGTTCGTCATGCGAGGCTACGCAACGATAAGACTCCCTCACGATCTCGAAGCCACATCGAGTCCTGACCCGCGGCGGCTCGGTACTGAAACCATTGAATATTGCGACGAACCGTCGCGCTTGTTTCGGCCGACTCCGCTCGCGCTCGGCTATTCTCGGCCACGCTCGCGCCGTTGGTCTCATTCTGGAGCTTCGCTTCTACCTGCCTCTCGCTCGTTCGCCCGCGCGTTTCCGCTCCGACTCCCACATTCGGCGCGTTTCTTCCGTTCCGCGGCGGCGCGGCGCGGCGCGGCGGGGGCCGCCGCGATGATTTACCGACACGGCTAATGAGTCGCGCCCGTAATCGCCGCGCCGTGGTCCAGGCGCGGATGCGTGAACATGTAAGAATCTCGGACGGAGCGGAGAGAACGCCACGCGAAAGTCGGAACACACCGGCTGGTGGGGCGACGAGAGGAATGCCAGGGTCGTTACGCTCTTATGAATCCGACGAGATTTCACGGGAGAAGTAGGAATTCCACGCGATCGGAAATCGAACTGTTTTTTTCCCCCCTCTCTTTTTTTCTCCTTTCTCTTTTTCTCATCGGGATGCTCCGAGCCTTTTCCGTTTCGCAAAACGACGGAGGCGCGAGCGTGAAAGCACGCTCCCGCGTTCCTGCGTTGAACGCGATCCTCGCTAATTAAGCAAGTCGCGAACCGACTCTACGGAGAGCTGATTACACTCCGCTATTTGTATTTATCACGTGTACTCCCCGGTTTACCCGCGATGTACCTTTAAGGCGTCTTGCGCAGAGAGGCGTCTAGGCACGCGCGCGCGCGCGGCGCGCCTAGAAAGAGGATATTGCACATAACGATAAATATGTCCTGGGAGAATGAGAGCACGTACTTACGTCACGGAGTGCGCTCATGAGTGTGTTCATGAAAACTAGTAGTTCGTGCGTACCCAGTGCATGCACGAGATAACAGCCCTCGAAGCTTCATGACTACGAGAACTCCCTCCAATCACGATAAATTCCGGCTTTCGTGTTTCCATCGCTATCGGCAATCGCCTGCAAATCACTTCCTAATCCTCATCGAGTAGATATCCTGCGAAGGTACCTTTCCTAAATCCGCTTTGACTGTCTAAGAATGTTCCTAGTATCCGGCATCGTTATTTCTCCGTACCATCTCGCCCTCCCCTCCCCTCCCCTCCCCTCCCCTCCTGCGAGTCAACTCTGGCGTTAAATATTCGAGTACATGTTTTCACTGCTACGCTTAAGCGTGCTGCGTCAATTCACGCAGCATCCCTCTTCGCAGGCGTGTCGCCGGCTTAAATATCACGTATAGCGTTATGTAACGCTATACGTAAGGCGATTTTCGCAGCTACGAACTGTGTAGTAATTTCGCTCCCCGTCTGAAATCAGAGCGATCTTGTCTCGTCCGAAATACCTGTCACTTGCACGCGCGCACCCGCTCCAGAGAGAGAGAGAGAGAGAGAGAGAGAGAGAGCGAGAGAGAGGGAGAGAGAGAGAGAGAGAGAGAGAGAGAGTGAGGCATAGCTATATAAAGATCGTTACTAATAGCTGATACAATCCACTAATAAGTGTGACGATACGTTAATATGTACGTTGTGTAAAGCGCATTGTACCAACCCTTTATGCATTCATTAGTACATTATTAACTGACAAATCAAATGTGGCCAATGACCAAACGAATGAAACGTGCCCAATGACTGCGTGAAATGATATTTTGGCACAGGGTTCGTAGATGTTTCGTCGCCATGTTAATAGCTATTTTAATACTTTAGCAAATTTCATACATCAAGTCGTGATTACGTAAAATTTTATTACGCGATTACGTGCGCGCGCGGGTGCACACACGGACGACGCGATTCGCGTACGCGACGATAAGCAATATTTAATAACGTTCATGCGTTCTAATTACATGGGCGGCCATATCGCGGCCAATTTATAATCGATGGCCGCCGCCTATTTACCTAATGTTTTCCACGTCTTCGACAAAGTTAATACATAGTTTGATCGACTCTGCATTGGTCTAACATTTACACGAGCGCGTACACCTCGTCACTGTCACCGATCAAATATAAACCGCCATTAACGTCCTTTTTCCGTCGGTCTTTTTTCTTTTTTTATCGCCGCGCATCCCACTGATTGTGTGAGCGTTTCGAACGTCATTCGACGCATCGGTGCGCCGCCACCGGCCGGCGCGGCGGTCGATATCACAGAGCGCAGCGGTGTGCAATCGATTCGCCGGGTCATCGATCGCTCGCGCGTCGACGGATTAACATTTGCTTAAAGGTACCTTGAGAACACGGAATGGAACATCTGTTTGAGAATAGCCAAGTAATGGACACTGATCATTAATTACGCCACAGCGAGCGGGAATATATTCTCTTTACACTTCGTCTTCAAAGAACTCCTCGGCTCGGTCCCGCTTCCCCTTCACCCTCTCCGAAATTTCTCGTTCGATCCTTCCGAGGAACCAGCCGACGACGACGACGCGTTCTTCTGCTCGTCACTCGGATTTTCATATTCGTGCCCAAAATTAACGCTCGTTTCTTGGCGCGCGCGCGCGCGCGGTACTTGACCGCAAAATTGTTGCTTTACACACCAAAGTGAAAGTAATCGTTCAAAGAGACTTCGCAATCATCGGTCCTCATCTACCACATACACATGAGCTGACGCGCGCGTGCTTCGTTTCATCCCGAATCGCCGATATTTTACATCGGGCACAGAGCTTGCTTTCATGGATGCCCGGCGAATCGGAACCCGACACCGCGTCATGCATCATGGTACATCGTCGGACACCCAGGCTGTTAACCCAAAGCGCAAGCTGGATACGATGTTATAGGCTCCTCTGTATGCTCTGCGACTTGTCGAATAAACCATGAAGCCTGTCAGTCACATCGTCTTCTCTCCTGGTCTTCTCGGCCACCACCAACGCTCTCGCGTCTCTCAATGGGACCGCGTAATCCGAAAATCGGGTTTCACCGTCATTCGACAGACGTCACAAAGGCCATCGGTTATACCGCGAGCGAACTCCAATTCGGATATCTTAATTGCGCGTTTTCTCCCTCTCTCTCTCTCTCTCTCTCTCCCTCCCTCCCTCCCTCCCTCCCTCCCTCCCTCCCTTTCTCTTTCAATACTTTGAAAACTGGTTTAATTCCCCGACTTTATAAGCGATCGGCCTTTAACGACGAGCAACATCGAAACGCACGAATGTTCCGGAGAAGAGAGCGTCTCTCTCTCTTTCTCTCTCTCTCTCATCCTTCCCGGCGATAAAGTTCACGTTTTGTAATTATTCCAAGCCGGAAAGAAACATTATCGCGTGGGAGGTATGTGCCAAGGAAACTTGGCACTGACCTCGATCGTTACGCTCGGCCGTCGGGATTTATTAAACCGGCTGCTCGAGAAGCAGGTAAAAAGAAAAAAAAAGGAAAAAAGAAGGGAAAAGACAACATGTATCTACGAAGGCGGAATGCTCGATTTAAGATACGGGGCGAGTTGGCATGCGCTCCGTTACGAGCCTCGTCACACACGCGCGATTCTCGGCCGCGCGTTCTTATCCTGCAGTTTAATAAATAATGTCGCGGCACTCCCGCGCGGCATCGCATACCGTACCGGGTCCGCCTTTTGTACGGCCGCGAATCATTCGCCCGCTAAGACAGCCGTGTGAATAATGGTCCCCGGCGTCTCTTATTACCGCGATTCCCTCGCAACAACGCGGCCATGCCGCTGCTGTGAAAGAACACAGATTCCGAAAATCCGCGCCGCGAGTATCGAGAGGCGCGCGCGAGTGAACGCGGCGCTCCCGCTCGATCATAAGCGCGTCATTAATCACCGTGCTTAATGACTCTCACTATTTCCCACCGTTGTCGCCGTTATCGGTAAGATCGGAGAAATGGGAAAAACCCGTTCCCGTCCGTCTGTCCGTTCGCGTTCGTTGTTTGTTTCGCCCGCGGAAAGAAGCGAGCGGGACGGCTAAGTAGAGGGTGAGAAACACACAGGATGGCCCCGTAACGGTTAACGCCACTGCGAGATGGCCGAGATGTGTAACGCGAATGGGTAGAAAACGGCGAAGAGGGTCGCTCCGGAATTTATGCTGGTGTTTACGCGGAGTGGATGGCGTTTCAGGCTGAAACGCGGGTGGGGGTGAGGTGAGGAGTAGTTATTACGATTACCGAACCACCATCTCTCGTCGAAGAGGCGAAGGAAAATTCTGTCTCGGTCACTCCTCTCTCTCTCTCTCTCTCTCTCTCTCTCTCTCTCTCTCTCTCTACGTACATGCGCACGTGTGCGTGTGTGTGTTTCGCCTCTCTCTTTCTCTCGGCTACGTCCACGGCGGCATATCGATCGCACACCCTTTGTATCTGGCGCAGCGCTCCGCGCTTTTTCGCCCCCTCCGCCCCCTCCCGGAACGATCATCGGAAAGAAATGGGCGAGCGAGAGCGCGGCGAATCGGCGCGGCGGATCTACGGAATTACCGGGCGAGCCAAGTTTTTCTTAACTTCGGGGACCAGGTATGACGAGGTGGGAGCGTTCTTGAATATCCATTACTCCGTGCAATTTCTAGAGCCCCTCGGCCGCAATCAGAGGAGGAAAATGACTGCCCTAATGCAATTTCGCGGGATTCCTTCCTTTTGCGTTACGGAAGTTTTCTGATTTAGCGCTGAATGTTCTCGGACGCTGTATTCCATCGCGGTCCTTTGGCTTTTAGTTATGAGCCGTTTTAAAATGAATTATCAGTATGAACCGCTAGCGGAACAGACGTTATTGAACACTGAACCGCGGTAAAAGTTATGAATTACTCCTAGAAGTAGCGAACTCCCGGTCGAACTTTCCGCGAAAGCCGAAATCAAATTTAACATCAACCTACGCCACGTTTCCCTGAGATATCGCTCACCCTCCCTCCCTCCCTCCCTCCCTCCCCCCCCCACATGCCCGCCGGAAGCCGTGCCGCCATATGTTCGTGTGAGAATTTCTGTTTTCGTCTGAAAAACCTCGTACATCAAAATTCATTGCCTGAACCCACCTCGACCTCCTCCTCTTCCCGCCACCGCATCAGCCCCCGTGACTTATATCGCCGCAATTCCGCGGCAACTGCCACCGTAACTTCGCGGTCCAACTATTGCATAATTAAATCCGACGTTAAAAATGTCGGCCGCGGCGAGTGTAATCCAAGTGGCGATATCAAACGTGAAATTCCAGCGCGTCGTGCGCGCGCCCGTCGGCGCGTCGTGCGCGCGGATCGTATCGCCTGAAATATTTGAGCGTCCACCTTCTCCTTTTTCGTTCCTTTTTTTTCTCCTCTTCTTTTGCGTTTGTTTGAGCAACCCACGGCGCCTACCCGCCTCTCTGCTCCACCTATCAGAAAGGTGCGAAAGGCGGGAGATGCCGCGATCGCTTCATGAAAAACGTGTTCGGGCAACGATAATGGACGACAGGGCGTGCTACGAATATCCACGGCGCTTTCGCGCGAAGCGATCCGCATCTCCGTTATACCAGCACGATACACCCTGGGAACCTGGTGGACAAACCACGCATTATGCAGATGACGCGTTGTCCGACAGGCGAAAATCACGACGGTCTCACCTTCGGTTCTCGTCCTCCTTCTCCGTCGCCGCTGCCGTCGCCTTCGTGCCGTGGCTGCCCCATGAGGGGAAAAAAAAAGGAGAACGCGCGAAACTGTCAAGTGCATACTTTACGTGCCGCGAGTGTAATAGCCGCTCGACGACGACGCTGCGTTGTTACCTGCCTGTTTTCCTCGGAAGCACAAATTCACGGAAACTGTCGCTCACTCTTGGCAAATATCCATCGACACGAACGTCCCGCGACGGGTCGCGCGGAAGTGTTCGGCTAAATTCGAGAGAAGCGAGAGCTTTTCACTTTTGTATTTATTTGCGGATTCACCGGTATTGTTTTTGCCGATCGGCTTTCAGAATACGCTCAATACTATATCTCGTAAAACGAGGAGATCACCATACCGCTACTACATCGGAAAAATAAACGCCAGCGGATCGATGTAATAGAGACCGACTGAGAGGGGGGGAGAGAGAGAGTGGGGGAGATAGAGAGAGAGAGAGAGAGAGAGAGAGAGAGAGAGAGAGAGAGAGAGAGAGAGAGAGAGAAAGTGTGAGACGGGGTGAGGAGAAGGCGGCAGAGAGGAAAGCGAAGAAAATAGCAAGAGTCGAAACAAAGTACTAAAAGGGTGGAGTAAAGGCAACCTTTCGCCGAGGATTCCGCGGATACTAGCTTCACCGGTTACTTCCAGACCCTTCCACTCTCAGGGCCTTCCCCTTAACGAGGAACGACTTGTCCTCGTTACCACACTGGGAAAACAGGGATCAGGAGAAACGTAAGCGGGAAAGATGTTTTCCTCTGAACCGAAGGATTTGCAGAGACCGCGAGAGAATTAGTTTCGTATGAGACGGCGTTCCCCAAAGGCAAGGCCGACCGCATTGACGACATAAAGTGTCCGCCGCATGCAAATGTATCGTAGAAGAAAGTGAGTAACGTGCAATTGGCAGAAATACATACGTAAAGAGAGAGAGAGAGAGAGATATTTATTGACACCGTGGGGAAACAACCCCTTAGGTTTACATTAGAAAGACAGGTACACGCCGACGGCCATGTGAGACCCGTGATCGTACAGAACGTTAAAGAATGCATTAACATAATATAAAATGAAGTGACGCAGAGCAACCATGAAGAGCGCCTGCCCTCACCTAGGTAGTAATAATAATAGATATACAGGATTGATATATAGATATAGATGCATATAGACATATATATAGATAGATATGGAGATATAGATATAGGGTAGATATATAGATATAAAAGAGAAGAAAGTACAGAAAGTACAGAAGTAGCGCAAGATACGTACAACGCGGAGGCATATGAGTCTAGCGTATGCAGGAGGCTGCATACGCCGTTGTCTCCGCCTCAAGAAGGTAGCCATATAATCTGCGTTTGAATGCGGGCAGCGACGTCAACAAAGAGGCTATTTCGTCTGGCAGAGAGTTCGAAAAACGGGCCGCCAGTACCATGAAGGATCGCTTAAATATCTTCGTGCGACATTTAGGCATGAGGAGCCTTGCCGCCCATAGCCCTCGTCTCCCTGGCCCTCGGAGGAGGCGCGGAGAAGTAATCGTATAGAGAGAGAGAGAGAGAGAGAGAGAAAGAGAGAGAGAGAGAGAGAGAGAGAGAGCGCAGCGTAAATGATAGAAACTTTAATTGCAAAAAGTAATATTTTAATGGAACGAGAAAGGAGAATGCGCGCGAGAACATTTTAATTACTCGTGTAAATACAGCCCGAGTTCATTAAGCTCGCAGCTTCGACTGGATTACTGCGAAATTTGGAAATCATTTCGTCGAGCTGTTCGGACCATCGAGCGGCTGTTAATAATGAAGTAACTTATTTGGGAAAAGAGGTTTTGCGCGCGTCCCTCTCTCGCTAATAAATATTAGATAAGTCCCCGAGAGAAAGAGAGGGAGAGAAAGAGAAAATATATTCCACCTCCGCTTATGTGCGAAGCTAGCAATTAAGGTAAATATCATCGCGCTCTCTATATTGAAAACAGGAGGAATCTCGCCGGAGTTAAGAAGATGAAAAGCGAGGTGCTCCAAGTGGCGGTTACCCAGCCAATTGCGAGCTGCGGTTATTGGTTCTTCCAGGTATAGCGGTAACGATCACACGGTCGATCAATACTACGCACAGTTATTTCTTGCGCATCGATACCACCGCTGCGCCGCGAATGATAAAACGATGGCTTGAGGATTCAATGAACGGTCACCGTTCTCAGACGCTTTTGTTCGACGTCATCGTCAGCGGCGGCGGCGGCGGCGGCGGCGGCGGCGGCGGCGGCGGCGGCGATATTACTCGCGTATCGCTAATTAATAACGTGACGTACACGTGTAGAAAAAGCGTGAAACATGATTCAATATTTGACTCTGATACTCGGGGAAAAAAATCGAACGGCTAAGTAAGACCGCCGGAGAACGGCGGAATATGTATTAAAACTTGATATTCTCTTCAGGCGAGAACTGTTTCGCAAACACTCTTCCCGCGCGAGCTCCGAGCTGCCGTTTCATTTCGCGCTCGCGAATATCACGTATCACTTGTTTCGAATAATAAATACAAATGTTTAAGCTGCAGAAAAACATACTTCGTAAAAGGTAGACCTTGCAGTTCCCGCTGTTATTGAAAATAACACGCGAGTGATAAGCGAAATATTTTGCTACGTGGCAACGTAAACAGATTTTTCATTATGAAGGGCAGAAAGCGTGGGGTCAACAGCGAGAAGCTGAACTTACCAGAATAAAAGATAGTTGTCCGGCAACTTTAGCTCCATCGTAATACGGGAGGGATATTGTGATATTGCGGCACATGAGTTACACCTGCTGCGAGGAGCCGTTACGAGCAAATAAAAAATAAGACGAAATAATGGAGGTGTAGGGTAAAACCCAGCGAGGACATACGGGGATTAAATATTAAACGGTTATTAAATATTAAATAGAAGATGCAAGTTAACACGTCAGATATGTCATTAATCTGTGAGTGCCGCTGTGAGTTGTAATATCAAGTCGAGTAAAAAATCGCACGAGGTCGATACCGCATTGGAACGTCCACGTAGTAACTTGAAATACTACTTCCCGATATTAATCACAAATTGTCACATTCCGCTGTATCGAGGTATCAAGGAACCATCGATCGAGTACGCAATAAACATTGCTGTCTGCTGACGATGACATCGCATGTAAATGCAGCGATGTAAAGTATTAACGCAATGTTGATATTAATAGCAACGCCGCATGTGCGCGCTCCAAGTGTCGCGAGCACGTTGAATCTTTCAGAGCTTCAAAACGCCGTTCGCGCGACTTTTACGACTCGCACATGTCGCGTGGATGCCCGCGCTTCATGCTTTCAGAAACAATTCTGCAACGTTTGCAGCGACATTAGCTCGGCAAATGTCGCCATACACGAGAATACACGCGCAGATCCCCCCCGATCAATTCCGCCGACGCTCGCACTGAGCGAACGGCGATTTGTTGGACGCAAACATCGTGTATCCGGCAGAATTGCGAGCGACAATGTTGTCGTTGACCGCAGCCGCCGTAGCCGAAACATAATCTTTCTTTGCTCAGCCGATGGACGAAACGAGCGAGAGGGTGAGGCCCGAGTCTCTGTTTCCTGTCTTGTGATTCCCGCTTCGAGCGCGGAAGCGACGCCGAGACGTCGAGGCCGCGCGCGAACGCTCGAGCGCATGTTTGCTACGGCTCGGTAAAAGGATCCGTTTGGTTGCGCCGCTTCCGGATGTTGCGAGCCCTTAATTTCGACGACACACGTCTCGTCGCCATCGTCATCTCGTCCGCCAACACAGCCCGAGGCTCGTGTTGCACTCGCTCGCGCGCGCACGCGTGCATGTATCGCCGTACCGTTCGCCGTGCGCGCTCGAGCATCGGCCGTGTTATACATCGCGATGCCGCGCGCGCACTTGCAACATCATTACGCCATGCATCAGATAAAAGCGTAATTAAAGGGTTCGCGCATATACGCGGGCGCCATGTTTCGCCGGCGGGCATCGCAGGCGAAGCGGAAGGGGCTTCGGATGGCGCGCGATACCGAGCAGGATCGGGAGCCACAGTGGGAGGATGAGAGGGGGAGAGAGAGAGAGAGAGAGAGAGAGAGAGAGAGAGAGAGAGAGAGAGAGGGGGAGGTAGGGAGATGGGGGAGAAAGCCGGCAAATTGTAAAACGTGACGCAGATTACGCGCAATAGCAGCTCGTAATAATAAATTGTCATCGACGGGCGGATGTTAAACAGCGCGCGACGCGCGCCACGGCTCGCGATTTCGGCTGGAAACACCGCCGGCGCGGCGCGGCGCGGCCGCGAGAGCAAGGCCATGCGGGAAAAATTCGCGACACATGCACGACGGCCGCCGATACGAGACGCGACTATATGCACGACCGGAGAGAGAGAGAGAGAGAGAGAGAGAGAGAGAGAGAGCGCATCGAGTACTCCGTCTCTTTCTCTTTCTCTCCGGCTTCTATTTTTGTCTCCCTGCCGTAGCAGTGCGCTGTACGCCGCGCGCGCCGGCGATATTTCTCGATATCTTAATTATTCAAACGGTCGTATGAACGGGCTAACTCTCGGGCGGAAGTGCGCGTGTATATTTAATTCAGAGATAATCAAATCTTTTTTCCGGTAAGTAACTCTCGCGAGCGGATGTAAGTGTGCGAGCGTGCGCGCGTGGTATAATGCAGAGATAAACCGATCTTTTATCTCGCCGCGCGTATTTCATTACGGTTGAGTGGCGATACTCGATTTCAAATTGCTAACTGCGCGCACCGTGAAAACGTAGCTCCGGGAAATTTTTATGCCGGCCGATTCGTTTAATCGATACGCCATCCCCGGCGCATCCCACTCGATTACTAATTGTTCGCGAGGTACCGCTAATCGTCCCGTTCGCCCGACATAGCGCGCGGTCTTTATTCAACGATAAGCATCATTTCGGGACGCTCGAATCAACGCGGATGATGTATTAAGCAGCGCGAGAGATGCGAAGGAGGCGATTAATCTTAGGGAAGTAATTTAATTAAGTGAGGATGACACGCGGTTAATTTTACCCTTTGTGTATAATTACCTAAGTTGGCAAGATTATCCTGCGAGCACGAAAATTGCTCGCGTCTCATAACGCGCGATTAATAACACGGCAACGATAATCTCGCGCGAGAATAACGCACGATAATTCGCGCAGTTTACGGCGCGTAAGAATAAAACCTCGTCGACGTTTCTCTTATTCTCGCGATATACCGTAACACGCAACGATCTTTTCTTATCGCTCTAAATTTGGCTATAATTGCTCTAAATCCGACAGGAAACGCGAGACGATGGTTCGCTCGGTAAATTCCGATACAACCGCGCACATAGAAAGCATGGCGCGAATCTTACCGCCGCGGCCGGTATAACAATCACGACCCTCAACAATGAAACCTCAGACATCTCTCTGACGGGGATGAAAATTGGGAGGAGACGAGCTGAGATTACCGTGTAACTGTTGTAAACCAGGGAAAAAATGCACTTAACAAGGGAGCTGATCGACCGACCGACCGACTGACCGACCGACCGACCGACCGACCGACCGACCGATCGACCTATAATTGATGTTTCATTATCGCCACTCGCACACACCCACGATCGATCGATCTTCTTCACTCTCTTCTTTCGCTTTGTTTTCTCCAATTAGCGGCGCAACGCGCTCCAGACGTGTCCTCGTCCATTTTTCCTCATCGCAGACGACCGCGATAAAAGTCGTCAATATTTTCCATGACGGCAAGCACTGTGCGACGTAATGGATACGATACCGAATGCCCGTGTAGTCGAACGCGCGCGCGTATATTCTGTACGCGTATCCGCCAACGCGTGCAAACAACCAATGCGGTGCGATACGTCAAAGCGCCGGGCGAGTTATAAATCCGAATTGCGCCCACGACAAAACGCGGCCGGGCTCTATTTGCAGATTGAATTGGCGATATTAGCGAAAAATTCATTAAACACATGCGATTTATAGATTATGTACGTATATATACGCATTAATGGCGGGGCCGCCTCGCAATTTGGCATTGGAAATTTCCGAACGGGAGATAAAGGCCTCCTCGGCTTGTGCCCGTTCCGATTGTTTAATCTTTATTGCCGCGCGGTACGTTTGATCGTAAATATTGTTATTTAATGCGAGACCGATGGCGCCATATTGATCAATATAAAGGATTTATCGGCCGCTATAAAATAGATCTTACGCTATCGTTATCCGCCTAAAATGAATATTGACGCGATCGAAATTTATAATCGCGCGGTATCGCGCTTTAACCGCGCTTCTGTTTTAAGTCTCCCCGCTGCGGCAAATTATTTTTGTAACGTCGGTGGAACGGGCTCGCGGCCCCGTGCGAGTACTCGAGAAGAGGCGAACGCGCGCGCGCGCGCGCACGTTCTGATCTCTCTCTCTCTCTCTCTCTCTCTCGCCGTCTCTTTCCCTCTCTCATTAGACCGGCGATATTAAATGCCACGTCGAGTCAGACTCGACGCAGGATCGCAAAGGGTCGATGATATGACGCAAACAAAGGCAGTCGTCCGCCGACTAGCCAAGCTCGCTGGAAGATCGCTGGTACGTTTTAATAACTTTATCAGCGAGCGTGTAATCTCGAAGGGTTGTAGTAACGGGGGAGGAGGCAACGCTGGGGAATGAGCGCCGGGCCGTCCATTAGATCCTGCATTCTTCCCAAATCGTCTCGGGAAAACGGTGCGAGACATTCCGGGATGGATGAGAGCCGGGGACTCAGTCGAGCATAATGGGATAAGATCTCCGCTGGATAAGACGCTCCTCTCTCTCTCTCTCTCTCTCTCTCTCTCTCTCTCTCTCTCTCTCCCCCTCTTCCTCTCTCTCTCTCTTCATCTCACTGCTCGCCGTATGTACGAACGTATAAACGTACATACGTGTGTCTGACGCGTCCTCTCTGAGGAAGGATTCGAGACACCGAGTCACGTTCCTTAATTGTTTCAGCGCAATCAGTTACAGTTCGTCGGCTGATAATTACGCGAGACTCGCCCATCCGGCCGAGACGGACGTTCTCGCGAAACGTGTATAGCCTCCTTTTGCGTCGAGCCTTCTCCTCGCTCTCTCGCTCGCGCTCTCCTTTTTTCCTCGAAGACACTTTTCCTCGGCTTCCCGAGAGAGGCGACGACGACCGCCGCTTCCGGCGAACAGGCGGACAGGACGCGCGACGGCGGACATTGTCACGTGATGGGTAAACATCCATTATTCCGCCGGGACGAGGCGCACCGGCGGTTCCGGAACGGTCGACTGCCGACGATTTGGCCGTTTCAAAGGAGAAGCAAATCGATCCCGGCGACCTTCGGCCAGCCCGAGGGCAGGGGAAAAAGGTGGACGCGCGCTGGCCGGCGCCATGACTAGTCGCTTCCTCGACAGATATCTGGCGGAGATATTACGATCTCTCGATTGGGTTCGATCGACCATTTCACGAGCCTCTTCCTTTCCTCCGACGGTCCTCTCCGGCCCCCTCGGCTCGGATTAGAGAGGGAAGGGATGATTTAAGGTTAATTTCAAACGGATTATCCTCCCTTCGTTTCTAGAACGCCGCCGCCGGCTCTCCACGTGCTTTTATTGGCGCGACTGAGGCGCGCCGCGCCGCTCCGGGACTCGGACATCGGCTCATCGCCGGCCGCGCACTATCAAGTGAAATAAAATGACACGTGATATATCTCGATTGGCAAGAGCGATCGAAAGAGCAAATTGGTTGCGTCTTCGCGCGGAGCGATCCATATTTCCACGCGCATCGCAGCTAAGCCGTCATTTCTCATTAACGCGACGCGTCACTTTGAACGCGAGCCGTATCTTCATCTCTCGTGTTCTTCGCTCTCATCTCATACTGTACTCGCATGGTTTGGGTGAAAGCGAGCGAGATAGGGGGAGATGTCGTACGCCACCTCTCTTCACGTTATCAGTTTTTTTTTTTTATCAGTTTCAAAACGGCATCACCGTCTTTCTGAAAAAGGGAGGACGCTGAACAAAAAACGGCTACTCTTTTGAGTACCGCTTACCGCTGCGATTACCCGTTGAATGTTCGAATCGACGACAGGTCTACTCGCGAGAATATATTACGTAAGCCCTCCTCCCGACCGACGACGGAAAATCTTTGATGATTGCGCGTTTGGCCGCGCTATAATGCGGGACAACGTGCGGCATCGTGCAAATTCGCAGCCGCGGTAAAGTACACTTACGTACATCCGCGCGCACGCCAGCATCTGTTATTACACATCCGGGAAATTTCATTTATCGTGACATTTGTCACGTGATTATGTCTCGTAATTAGCGAAATAACACCTGGACATTTAATAATTCATCGGCTCGACCGAAACGAGTACGCGGTGCGACGCGCAAGCTTACGTCGCCGCTTGTGAAAATGTAACGATTTTCGGCCGGCACACACTCTCTCTCTCTCTCTCTCTCTCGCTCGCGCGCGCGCGCGCGCGCGCGCGACCAGCCGTTTATTCGTGTTATCGGTCATGCCGCACGTAACAGGAGCGGCGGCTGGCTAAAACTCGAATGCGGATTAACGCTTCGCGAGAAGTCGTTGACTCGCCCGTCACAATTGACGCCGACACCGTTGGCCTTTCGCGCGCGCGCGCGGCGAGTTGTTTTCTCTTCTTTTTCCCTTTCATCGTTTAATCCGCCAATCGGTCAGGTGTCGCGGGCAATGCGATCTTCATCGGTTTTCATGCGGGAGCGCAGGTAATGGTGGGCTCGATGACGTAAACAAGACCAGAGCTAACAAATTGATGAGAGGAAACACGCGTGTCTCGTGGCACAGCCATAGTTGAGGTATTCACGAAGCCCGGAGCGTGCGATTTATTTCCGCTCCATGTGTCGGGACAATACGCTGGAGTGTTGAACCCACGGTGCGAGGCGAATGTTCGGCAAGAATTTTTACAATTCTTAGAAGCTCGTATCTGCGCACATATCTGTAGGAGCAGCTGGCTGCTTCGCGAGAGCAATCGGAGAACTCGCCGCCATATCAGAAATCGATTCTTCAAGCGGCGCTCGCGCGCTATATTATTGCGAGCTTCGTCGTCGGCACGTATCGTTAACTCCGATTCTCACGCGGCAACGATCGGCCGCGCCGATACCGCCGAGCTAAGCCGAGAACTACCCCGTTCGCGCGAAATTAGCGGCGGAAGCGCGCGCGCGCGCGATCCCCCGGCCAACTTTATATCGGCTAACTCGGCCGAAAGTTAACCGTGCCCGGTATCGCTTTGGCGGAGCGTTGCTCGGCGCGCTCCGTAGGGAAACGACGACGAAGACGAGAACGAGAGAACGCCGCTCGCACCGCCGACCCAGACGTCATTTAATCGGACATTCCTCTCAAGGTCTTAGGGTCGTCTCGTCGTGTATCTCTTCCGCTTCGAGGCATCGCGTCACGATAACCCACGCTGCCAGGCAACTACGGCAAGTTTCATTCCGGGATTACGAACGGTCCTGGGCGAGCAGGTTACCGGTTCTGGCCGCACGACTCGCAGTCGAGGGAAACCTCGTATTACAAGACGAGACGGACATCGTAATGAGATACGCGAATTGCTAGACGGGGGAAGGCGGGGCGAGACGGGGCGAGTTGTTGAAACGCGAGCTATCGGGCCGAATTAAGCATGCATGGGACTTTTTTTCCGTCCAAAATGACGGCCGGAGTCTCTCTCTCTCTCTCTCTCTCTCTCTCTCTCTCTCTCTGTCTCTCGGGGTCTCGGCATTTAGCCGGATCGTGAGTCTGCGTCGGATTTCCGTCGGCTGGCGAGATTTCACGCGTCACCGAGAGACAGGTAAGAATCTTCCGTGTCATCGGCGCGCGCGCGCTCATGTCGATTTGCATATTTATGGACTGACAAAGTGTACACGCTGGGAAGGGAGTCGCGCGCTTCCGTTCGTGGATCTCAAGACGAGATTTTGCGCATAAGCGCGAATACACGCCGCAAGCGCGTTTGTCAGGCGTGCTGAGATGTAAATTCGCTCATCGGGCGTGAATGACGATTCGCGTCGACCGCGATTGTACGTTACAAGCATTATATCGCTGGATCTATCCAGCGGAACGTGAGGCGCTATCGCTTCGAGAGCGAGAGAGAGAAAGAGAGAGAGAGGGGGGGGCGGAGGACCAAAGAGAGAGAGAGAGAGAGAGCATAGCCTGACAGACAGAGGGAAAGTCGCGTTCGCCCACGTGAAAATCATGGTGACTCTTTTTCGCGACAAGCCCGCGCGCCAAATTTCACCGGCGCACTTGCGACAGCGACGGATCTCGTCAGTCGCAATCTCGCGTCTCCCATTAGCGACGCTATATATATACTGTAGTATATATATATATATATTACGCTCCGTCCAGGAACTGTGGATTATACTCGCTCATTAGACGAATCCGTTTTTTCGTCATGTCGCGGTCCTGCGAACGGACGCGCGTACGACGTAACGCGCAGTTACACAGCGCGGCGGTTTAATTAACGTTCGAGAGGAAAGACCGATCCTGCGAGGCATCGTGCCCATTAGCCCCAGAAACGGGCGTGAAACGCGAATCGGAATAGCCTCGGGACAAACCGCAGTGGCGCGACTGTCGGCTCCCAGCCGACGAGATGCGGCGAGATTATCGCGCGCGCGGAGCGATTCTTTATATTTCAATGTATCGATCGAGTTCCTCGCGTCGTCGGGTCATCTACGTGTAAGCGAATGAGCCGCGATAAAAATTATTTTCTACATCTGCTGTCTGTCCGCTTGATGCGAAAGCGCGATTGCTCTCTGCGCGCGAACGCAGCCTGCGATACGTCCGCGTCGCGCTCGTTAATGGGAGAAAACCATTACACGGGCTCGCATTCGCGGAGGATCCTGATAGCCATTTAATTCGAGCTTTTCGAGACGAGAAGCACAATCATGCGCCATTTCAAAGGCAGTCTCCGGGCACGAATAATTCTCGATGCTACGCTTCTGCCGGCGGATATCCCTCAGCGCGGCCGTTTACGCGACCGTTGCGCCATCACGACGCGATCGTGAATTCGTCCCGCGTCCAACTCCGCAGTCAACTCGCGAAAGGTTCAAGTTAACGCGCCAGTCGATAACCCGTTGAATTGAATACGTGGACGCGGCAAAAAGTGTAATCAAAGCGCGAAAGTGCCGCCGCGCGTTCTCACCGCGCCGCGCCGCGCCGCGCCGCGCCGCGCCGGCAACCTCGAAACTGGTTTCTTCGATTGCTGTCGTGAGCGATGATGAAGCGAGGCGAGAGACGAGGTGTTCCTCGAACGTGGTTCTCCGTTCGACCGTGTCGTCGTCGTCGTTGTTTGAAAGTCTTCGCTCATTCTAGATAAATCTCCCAGGGATCGCTAGAGACGCGCCTCGATCGAAATATGCACCGCGTCGCCGATCCGGGTATATTCGGCGGGAAATTAGATTAGGTTTTAAGTAGTAATTCTCACACAAATTAGATATTCCCGGTGTATACGTTGCGCGAAGTTCGCCGTGGAGGAAACTAAAATAAATCGCAAGGAGCGAACTTGTGAAGCTCGGACGGAACTGCCGCGGGTCGTCCCGCGAGTCGTTTCACTGTCTCTTATTGAATTAAGTCGAATCGACATCGCAGCCAGCGGACCAGCGCTCATTATTGTCGCCGATACTTCTTTCCCACAGTCTCTCGTTGCATCGCGAAACTTCTGCGACAGATCGCTCGAGCGAATCGCAAATGGCACCGGCGCCGTAGGCGGCAAAAAAATCTAGCAATTAATTAATTCGAACCGATTAAGTATTCAGTTCCTTCGGCAGCCGACGATTCGCGCGGAATATAATCGACTTACTTTTCCCGCATTATTTTGCGCATCGCGCAAAAGTAATTCGGCGGTAATATTAATTGCCAGTAGCGCGCGAACGAGACTCCACCAATCTGCCACTCTATCCGACAACGAGATAATTTCGTCGTATTATTTTAATATCTTGATGCGCACTCGAGTCGTATAAGATTCAAACTAATTACCGCGGAATCTTCGCTTGCAATTAGTTACGCGATCGATCGCGTGAGCGAAAAAACTTCGAAAGTTAAGCACAGCACGCTGACGCAGTTAAGCAGCTTGTACGCGGATGACCCGCAGCGCAGCGGGTCATCGGCAAGATCGACTCTGTGACTATTACGGATGCGATAAACTTTGATGAGATGCCACTTCCGCGAAAGTTCATTTGTATTTCCGCGGAGGAGTCGAAACTAACGAATACCGGGAATAAAACGCCGCCGCGCCGCGCGGGCGCATAATACACGCGAAACGTACAAAGTAACACGCGATGCACTTCGCGATGTATTTAGGTTTTCTCGGAAAGCCCGACGGAAACCAGGTCGGTATAATGAATTTTTCACGTGAAAGTCGACACGTGATTTATATTCGGCCATTCCAAATCCGATTCGATCGTGTACGGTGCTTTCTTTCGTCGCCCGTCACTGCGCTGTCACCTCATTATACATGACGCTTATTCCGTGTAGATTCTCACACCGGAGAAATCACACGCGTGTGCGAAATTTTATCAAGAGGTGAAATTCCGAGCCCAACGACGCTGGTCCGGCATCAGATACTCTCGGGTAGGCGCAACTGGAACGCTCAGCGCGCGAAAGGAGGATGGGTAAAATAGGCAATTTTTGGCCCCTTTCTTGGCAATTTCTGGAGTCTTTCTTATGCATGTTCTTTTATATTTTTAAATGCGCTGAATTCAAATCAAACGTTATTTTCAAGATATACCGATGGGAAAGTATTGAAAATCGCCTTTGAGGTGCAGTTCCGGTCTCAACGTGATCCAGGATCAACGGCGTGGACATGGCGTATATCTGATCCCGCGTGTGTGTGCGTGCGTGCGTGCGTGCGCACGCGTGCATATGCGTATTAAAAGTCCGTTCTTTTATTATTCCTATATTAATCATATTACATTCACAATTTTGCTTCTAAAACTCATGACATAAATAAAAATGCGGGTTTAATGATAAATCGTATGTTGCAATACAAAGATAGACCAAATAGGTCAGCTGCAATAATAAAAGAAGAGAATTTATATTCTAAATGCAATTTTCGATTTGAAGATGCAGGAATTATTGTCTTTCCTAAGTTAAATATCGAACAACTTCAAATATACACTTGCGGCATGTATCAGTTGAAAAACTCTTGTAGTTATTATTCAGATCATATGAAAATCAATGGAGATTGTGAATTCCAAATCGCCAAAGAAGAGATAACTTTTGATTGAACAGACAAAAGTATAGATATTAATACTAATAACGTTCTTTTATTAATAATTCGAATTCAGTCACGTGTCATTCAAAATCTGTGAAATATTTTTCCTATGTTCTTATTACAACAAAAGTTCTTCCGATCTTTCAGCTATTATCGGTCATTCGTGCAATTGCAAAATAGAAAATCGTGTGGTTGGTTGTTGTTCACATGTTGCTACCATAATATGGTATTTTGTTTATGCTAGATACTTGTAAACGATTACCAGACTCAGCTGGATAGTATTTAGATAACCTTTTTAATATCGAAGAATATTGTGACGACGATGATGGTGCTGATAATTAATATGATTAATATAGGAATAATAAAAGAACGGACTTTTAATACGCATACGCACGCGCGCGCGCAGGATCAGATATCCGCCACGTCCACATCGTTGATCCTGGACAATGCTGAGAGCGGAATTGCACTTCAAAGGCGATTTTCAATACTTTCCCATCGGTATATCTTGAAAATAACGTTTGAATTCAACACATTTAAAAATATAAGAAAACATGCATAAGAAAGGTTCCATCGCTGGGGCGAAAAATTGCCTATTTTATCCATCCTCCTTCATTCCGGGAATATATCGCTCTTTGTGACGGCGGATGTCAATTCGCTGTATGTAATTTGCCGCGTATATTTATCGGACAGGAAGGGGGAGCGTCCTTACGTCAAACTAGATTTCAGTCAATTTCGCGGCATTCTCCCTCACTCAATCAGCTTTACGTATTCCTGCTCGATATAATCGGATAAAATGCTCCAACAGCACATTCCGCAAAAGATGCCCGTCACGTATCGCTCTGTACCTACAATGTGAATGCGTCGGAATTTTCGAGGATTGATCTCAAAATAGATGTTGCCTGGAGCGCATACGTAAAGTCCTTTATGTCGCGACTTAACGAGTGTTTCGGTTCGCCGAGATACGACAAGTGTTCGCATAAAATGCGATTTATCAGATGTGCGCGATGTGTACGCCGGGCTCGATTTTATCACCGCGCGCGAAGCTGTCTACGCGTCGTCGTGCATCGTCGCGATTTAATCTTCCGTAGAGTCGAACATACTGACGATGTGTTCTCCCGCAGTTCATCGCAGCGAATAGCCCGCACGGTCGAGTGACATTCGGCGCAAAACGAAACGCTACGAAAACGCTACTTAATCCTGTCGCTGTAGCCGGGCAAAGTCGAGAATACGTTGACTTTTTGAATTGAGTAGCGTACAAGCGTGACTCGGTACGACGCTCCGGAGGGCGAGCGACCTTCGATGTAACAACACGCAGTGATAAGCGCGACGCGCTCGGAATAGCAACAACATTCGCCAGACGCGCGAATGAGTGAGCACGTCCGACGTTATCGTTCGTCGTTCTCTCAATTTTCTTGGGCCGACCGGATTTAATATAAAATAAGAATTCACGAGGTATTCACGTTGCGATCGTCGTACCAGGACTGTCAAGAGCGACGGTGACATCTTGGAATTTATGAGGTGATTGTTGGCCTCATGGTTTTATTACGGCGAATTCGACAGCTTGCACGAGTGCTCGTGCTCGTCCATGGTCCGTTCGTATATTTAGGATCGTATATTTAGGATCGTCTAAAATACATCTTCGGAAACTTCTTAGCTGATAAAACGATTCGTACGGATGCTTTACCGGTCATTCTACCGGCCAAGAAGTGTTCTCTCGAGGATGTATTTTAGACGATCTTAAGTACCAGGACGGGAACCATGAGCGAGTCTTAGTACGCGCTTGCTGACTCCAAAGAAGAATACGCGAGATAAGATTTTGTATCTGCGACAGAATGCGGAGTACACCAGCGTGTTGTCGATTGCGGAGAAGCGGGCGACTTCTTTGCCCCTTTTACTAATTAAGAAAATTACGTTTTGTTTCAGATCCGCCAATGTGTTCACGGGCGCAGCGCTAAGGCAGTTCCAGTTCCCCAGCGAGCGAGAACGCAATACCGGAGGATCCGGTTCGGGCCGAGCGGAATCGACACGACGGTAACTTCATAGATTCGTTATACCTCCCTTCGTGACTTCCATTCGCGATCGAAAGACGGGATATATTTTTGTCGAAATAATCGGAGCGATTTTTCATCAAGTCGTAATTCGTGACGTGCGTACACATTCGCGTTGTGATCGCTTCGTCCGTCGATTCTCATTCAGGTCTCCATCGTAAAATTTCCATTTGTATCGTGAGCATATTGAAAATCAATTCGAAATTAAATGTTATGATATATGTATAGCGTGATCTGTATTATCAAATCAATCGCGCACTGTTTTGATACAACTCGCGGTTAGGCGCGTCCTCCGCGAAGGTCGCGCGACCTTCGGCACGATATATGTATACCTATTTTGGTATGCGAGCGTTTGAAATCATAACAATCTGAGACGCGAGTGAACGAGGACGTAAGACAATTTTATTTTCAATCGTCTCGTAATCGGAGGTTAGTGTGAGTGAAACATTCACGGCGGCCGCGTCTCGAACGTCGTCCTGTTCGTATCGTCGCAAATAACTAGAACTTTTGACATTTAAGAGGTAATTACCGCGCATTCTAGTCTTCCATCAGATATAAAAAGCCACACAGAGATTCGTTAGAATTTCGTACATTCTTGTGGCTCGTCGGGATCGGGTAACCTCGATATCACTGTAGCTAATTAGAGAAAAAAATTATTTTCTGTTACAGATTAGGCTTGCGGCATATGGCGGATGCGGTTCCGGAGGATGCAGTTCCGGTGGATACAGATGCGGCACCGGAGGATCCGGTTCAGGCCGAGCAGGATCGGCTCGAAGGTAGGTTCACGCGGTCGTATAATACTTCTCTGTTTAATCTTTCGTGGTCGAAAGCCGAGATATGGTCGTTGGAACGACTCGAATTACGACCGCGAAGAGTTAATCCACTCGTATCTCTAAGCGCACCTTTGCATTAAGCCGAGTTGGTCAATCTCTGACTAGAAAAATTATACTTCTCTTTTTCTTGTTTGCTTCAGATCTCGGTAGCGGAACGTGGCCGATCCTGAGCGTCCCGGCGTTCGGTGAGTGAGATAAATGGGTGACAAAGATTTAAGGTGGAGGGTTTTCAGAGATAATCATTGGAATCAATGCGATCTGCTTTGCTTGTAGATTTTTTATTCGGTTGGCGCAAGGATTTATCGCGGTTGAATGAAATTAAGAGAGGGAATTATCCAGTCTCAAAGTATTAATATTCTTTATTAACAAAATACACGACATTGCAGTTTTCTAAACATCTGACAAGATGTCTGTTTTATTATTAATTTCCGAATCGATTCTTTTACAAACCATAATTTAACGGAGAAGTGACGAATATTTTGCGCCAGTCTAATAAATATTTACATGTGTATGTGTCGTTGAAATAAAAAATGTTGCTCAGAAGGTTAGGAAATGGTTTCTTCAACAAAAAAATTTCTATCGCCTACAGTAAACATTTGAAATACGTCGAATATTTTGCTATTTGCATTTGGCTGAAGTTGTGCAAATATTCAATCAAATTATTCAGCGCGATTTCCTAATTGTTTTGAGCAATGTACCGTGTAATGCGCATCTCAGATTTGCGCCATCACATGCGAAATTCGCGAGCAATTCGCTCGCGTTGATACATCTTAAAGGGAATTAAGGCTTTAATTCGGAAAAAGCTTTTATTTTAATAATAAGGCGATGCGCCTTTAATGCGCGATTTTCTATAAATCTATAAACATCGGTATCGCGATTATTCCACTCGCGAATTTTAACTTGCGCCGTTTATCGTTAATTTTTTCACACGCTATTCACATCACGAGTATCTTGAGATTATGTTGAAAATGTCTCGAGACGGGAACTTTTGTTTCCCGGACAACCTGAAACGGGATACTGTTGTTTTTCAAATTTCTGTTTTATTTCGTCAGACCCCGGTTTTCTCGATATATAACTTTTTAAACACGATTTGCAATATGTGCTGACGTATCGATGTCAACGGGCGTACCGACAGATCGTCATTAATCAACATATTTCCCAAATTTCAATCTGTTTCATCTTTCGTCAATCGAATCATAAATCTCGCTTCGCGATAAATCGTTGTAATACTCGTTGCAATACAGATGTTAATCGCGTCGCGAGTGATATAGTGAAGTGAAGTGCAGCCAACGTGGGACAACACAGGCTGGACGCTGGACGTAATTCTGGAGAGCGAGGCAATTCGGCACGTCGAGGCGGATGTTGTCCTGTTGGGCTTGGCTGGACGTCGTGGGACTTCAACGCATATCGTTAAGTGTCAATATTTACGCTCACAGAGCGTCATTACAGCCCGTTCACACGTTACGGTTTTTTGACCGAATCGGTCTGTTTTCTTGCCGTTTTCCACACTGGCGCATATATTTTAATGTGCGTGTTCACACATACTGCCGTCGACCGTATACGGTAAAATCATCGATTCGGTCAAGAAACCGTAACGTGTGAACGGGCTGTTACATAATGTAGTGCATGCGTAGACGCAGATCGCATTTGCCAACGAACGAATAAGATTGTTGGCTAAGTCTGACAGAACCATTTTCGAATATCCAAGTTGTGCAATGTTTATGATTCATTGGATCGACTTATAAACAATCTCCGTTTTCTTCACACATTTCTACAACTGTGGGAAACCTTTGTCGACGAAATCCATTGTCTAACGTATCTAACTCGTCATCGTTAAAAGTCACTTTCGACCCCAACCGATAAATATCTCGTCGACATTTGCCGTGAGTGCGTTCGAAAACAATTCGGGCTGAAATTTGCCGGGATATGCTATACTTACCTAATATTTGGGAGATCAGGTTTTATTAGTCCTATTATGTGTTTATTACGACCAGCGCTACAATGCTTGCCCTCAAATATGCCCATCTCGTAGTATTCCGTCGCGCTCCGTTATAGCCTCCCGCCATATATATATATACAAACATTGAACGGCTTCACAGTCGAGAAGAAGAACCCTCCGATAGCCGACGACAGAGTAGGGAAAAAAGAATTATCAAGATCGAGTCCGGCCGCCATATAAATCATGGCAACGAGAAGTACCGCGGCGCCGCGATGCACCGTTTGAATGCATCCTTCTTTACCCACTTCCTGAACGCCCACTGTCGGCCGCTAGAATTAATCGATGAGACAAATTTGACGCTATCGTCTTGTCTCGGCTTTCATTAACAATTACGACGAGACTGTTATTTGAAACGCGAACGCGGCGCGGCGTGTAAGATCGGTGAATCGATAAGATCCCTCGAGGCTATTTCGATACACGGGGTTGTACACAAGCGAGACGGTCGATAAAGGCTCGTTTACAGCCAATTCGTTTCGAGGATCGTGGAAAACCCGTGTGTTCGTCTTTCGTAAATCTGTCCGTTGGAAATAACAGCGCGAGTGAGAATATTTCCAGACCGAAAGACGGCCCGCCCGAAATGGATCCGAGAAAGGGAGAGGGAGGGAGAGAGGGAGAGAGAGAGAGAGAGGTCACGCGCCGGATGTCTTTCTTCTGGCCGCGCTTTAGTCAATACTGGTCGACGTTACTGACGTTTCTCCGTCACGACTTTCGATTTTAATTAAGCACCGACATAATTTACCATTTGTATTGAAGAAGAAACGCCGTTTGAGACCCACCGAGAAAGATATGATCGTTCCAGGAATAAAACCCCATGTGATAAATAAGTGATTGAGTCGTACGTACGATCGGCGAGCAGCGATTTGTGTTACTCTCCCCCTCTGGAACACACGAACTGTTCTGTTGCATCCTTCAAGACCGCTCGGACAACGATTGATCGAGTATCGCGTACGGAGAGCAGTTAACGGTTCTGTACTTCGTGAGATGTTTAATGGATCGCGAAGCGAGAGCGCGTTGCTGAACTTCCAGTTAATTATTTCACAGACGAGTCGAAATATAGCGAAAAGTCCGTGACGTTGTATGAAATAATAAAGTGAAGTGATAGAGATTCCGGTGCGCATGTCGGTGCGGTAATTAAAGGACCAGCTGCAATTAGATATCCCGGGGAAGACATGTTTTTATATCCGCGAAAGAAATGCGCGCGCGGATTATGAAGTGGATCTTACGTTTCTCCCTCGATTCTCGTCGAGAGGAGACGTACTTGCAAAAATGCATTCATATTTGTAATTGCGAAGATCTGTCGCTGTGTCGCTTTCCCGTGTAACGAGACGATGAAATGGTAGAGTGCGCGCGTACTCGTTCGTTAGAAATATCAGTGAACTTTTGGTACTTTCTTCTTCTTCTATTTAACATGGTCTTTGGGAACGTACTTATTCTCTCTCGGCAACGTGGTCGTTATTTTTAATAACTCGAGCATAATCTGTCTGTCTCTCTCTCTCTCTCTCTCTCTCTCTCTCTCTCTCTCTCTTCCTCTCTTCAGTTCTTTTTATACATGACCTAAAAAGGAAAAAAGAGGATTCATCATTACAGCATCGCGGACATGACGTTGGTTGATCTAAAAACGGGAACCACCTCTCGACTTGTACGCGCTGTTCCTTTTTCCTCATCGCACGATTGATAGCTTCTTCAAAGAGTTCCCGAGCTCATTCCACGCAAACTCTTCCTTCCGAAACACCCTCGCTCGAGGATCGACATGGACATCGCTGTTGCCGCGTCTCGATAACTCGGCGGGATAACGTTATGCATTCGGAATGAAAACCGCGCTGAGTTCCGAGATAATTATTATTTTATAATCATACGAGCTTACCGCGCGAGAGAACATTCGGGGCACGTACGACGCGCCACAGGGCCGCAAGAACTTGCGCGATAATTACCAGCGCGACAGGGAGAAGCGCGTGGAATCTTTTAGTAACGTAATCGCTCTCTCAGGTCGGAATAAGTGTTACGTGAGAAAAGTTGCGTTCCGCGGATACACCCCCGCCGATACGTTTGCTTCGCTAGGACCATTAATATTGATCGCGACATTCTTCTCTCCGTGCAAAAGTCAGGCGCATAAAATGTGCACAGGTAGACGTGTGAAATTTTCATTTCTTGAAATCTCGTTCTCTAACTATCACGAGGTATAGCTGATGTATTATTTCTCTCCCTTCCTCTCCCGTGCGCGCGCGTGCGCGCACACCACCTTCGACGTAGCTTAAGCCGCGTGTAGCTTCGGCTTAATCAACATTTTGAACGGGAACGGGAAGTCAAGAAACGCGCGTTCGGAAACAGGAAGAAAGCAAAGAAAGAAAGAAAGAGAGAGAAGGAGAGGATGTGTGTGTGTGTGTGTGTGTCGTCGTCCCGGCGACGAGTGATCAAGGAACGCGCGACCCGGGACACTTTTACACGAGGCTCGACTCATCTCGGGAGCGATTATACGGCCCGTTGAAGGGAAGGAGATTACGGGAAAAAAAGCGGGGATGGCACGAGCGTTCGTTAGCGTTAGGCAGATTCGCCTTATCAAGCGAAATAACTCCCACTCGATTTATCGGTCTGCCCGTTTATTACGTCTCGCGCGCGAGCTCGCTCGCCGAAGTAAATTCGCCATAAGGAAGGCATTTGCTGCGACAGAGCGGGGCACAATGTACTGGAAGTGGAAGAAGTACGTGCTCGAAACGAAAGGTCCTTAGAGGACGAGGCCGAGACTGTTCGTTCCGCACGATGCCTCTTCTCTTATTTTGTCCTTTAACTTATTCCGCGCTTACTCCCGATATCCTCTCCCTCTCTGCCTTATTTTTCCTAATGCCCTGTTTAAAATTCCGTCGAACTTCTTCCTCGCTCTCTCACGATATTTGCGCTCGCCTAGACACGGTTTGTCGGTTTTTTCATTAAAACGTCTCCCCCTGGATGTTTACAACGCCCTCACGGGCTTCCGCTTCGTCCTGCCGCCGTAATGTCGGAATATTATTCTCACGATTGTTATAAGTAATTACGAGTAAAGAGTTGAGTATTTGAGTTGCTATATAAATTGCACACGGAGAGGCGCACGAGGAAAGAGAGAAGGCGAGAAAGAGACACGCGGCCACATGGTTCGCCGCATTCGCGACAAACGGAAATTCAAGTGGACGTTTAATTCCAACAAGCAAAAAGAAGATGAATAGAGACGGTAATAATAAGAAGAAATGTGTATATGTGTATAAATCTGTCTGTCTGTGTGTGTGTGTGTGTGTGTGCGCGCGTGGAAACCTGCAGCGTGTTTTCCGCTCAACCGTGCATGCTATCTCGCGGATACTTGGACCCAAAGATCCAGCTTGGGCGCGTCGCTATTTAGCGATTTCCGCGAAATTTATTGCCAAGTTAAATCACAACCTTTCGGTGGAAACCTCCTCCCCTCACGCCCTCCCCCGCAGCCCGGCGTCCCGAGTTAAAAACGGCCGGCGGGTACGATGTAGCGCAAGTGTATGAACTCATTCGTTAAACGCGCCGGAGTAAAATCCTCCGACAGGCATTGATAAATCTATTAGGACGCGCGCTCTAACGCGCGGAGAGAGCTCCACAGGTTGCAAATAAAATATATACATTTTGCATTTATTTATAATATAATACCGCTTCTCATCGAGATAACATACGTCGCGCCGCCCAGTCCCCTCCCCCCGGATTTTTTACGCGCGATACAGATGAGTCATCAGCGATCGATCTGCGGCGATTGTTTCGCGGCGGGAGCTGCGTTAAATTTTTCGCGGGACCGTTTCGCCGGCGTTGCGCAGCAAGTCGATCGGCATCGCCGACGTCGATCGCGGTTGATCGATCGATAGCCGCGGCGCGGCGCGGCGCGGCGCTCCGCGCCGAGCCGATCGAGTCGCGCTCCACAGACGAGATCCTAAATAAATATCCATGAGAGAGTTATACCTACGTTCTAATACCTCGTTCGTTCTTATCTACCCTGGCCACGAGGGATACCTACACAGAATGTAATTAACATAGTTTCGATGGTAGATAAACGCTGCCGAGCGCAACTGACAGGTGAGGATCCGAAGGGCGGTCGAGGAAAAAAGGTGGGGCCAGTCCGAAAAAAGAATCACGATCGCTTCAGTCGATCGCTTTGGTGGAAAATGAACGACTATAACGCGGACGTCTCTGAAAAAATCTCCGGTGTAAAGCAGCTTCAGCTCTGCACACAGCGAGCAGTTTGGCGTGTTTCGCGTCGGCAAAAGCACGACGGGACGGGGAAGCGAATTTCTTTTTAGCGCGTGTGTTTCAAACGGAAGTACAATGTGCAATGGCGCGTAAAAACAAACGTATCTCTTTCATTACCGTGTAATTACCGGATTTCATTCGAATCGTATTTATGACAAACGGGATGATTTACGGGAATATTTTACGCGCGCTCAGCGAGGTCGCTTATCGTCTCGCGATACACCTCGATATTCCGCTCTCTGTCGAAGGCCGCACCCGCGGCGCAAGATATATCTCTAATGCGACCAGACCTCCAGTGAGGTAATCTACAGTTAGATACTCGTTCGCTGCGTAACTGTGTGATCCCCCTAGAAACAATCGTATACATCGGCTGTATGGGTCGGCGACGTAAATTAAGTTTGCAGTTCGCACGGGCACGTCGTCGTGTGTCCGCAGGTTAGACGCTAATTCGATATCGCTTTTGCGTATCCGCAGGACGCGCTAATAAAGCTGATATGCTACGCGATACAGTCGGACTTCGGCGGCGTTACGCTGGAACATCTCCTCGTTAACCTTACGATGAAATATTTGTCGAGCGTAGCGCACGCACGTACGTACTGCACGCCCGCAGCCGCGTATGTACTTTAAAGACGTAAAGATACCGCGGTCGTTACGGGGTTTAAAAGCTCGCGCTAGAAAATACCGCAGCAACGCCCCGGGCTAATGTACCCGGAAACTTTGGACCAGTCGCCAGTCGCCATTAAAGGTAACCGCGTTTTATGGAAATGGTAAAGAAGCGTCGTGTAACAGCCGATATCGGAAACGCGCGAAGAATTGAATATCGCGGTAACTGTTGCTCGTATGGGGTGCAGCGCGTACCTTTAGCGTCGTTACACATCGGTTTCGACGCTGACAAAAATAGCGGGTCGTCGGCAATTGAGAGAGAGAGAGAGCTCAGATACGCGCTACAGGCGTCAGAAGGGGAGAGAAAGCACGCGTGAGTTGCCGGTTTATTGTTTGAAATGCCGTCGTCTATCTAGCGGCATTCTCCAACGGAAAATCCGATCGTGCAATCTTGCTTGCCGCGTTAATGGTCGTAATTGGACACGTCGTTCGATGCTCCATTTAATGTGTCGACAGACAATCATTATCGTTGCTGATTGTGCGTGATAGAAATCACTCGACGCGCGCATATATGACACCGTTCGAATAGACATTGAAGGCGGCACAAACGAGGCCAGTGTGTTAATGGGAGCCGCTGCCAAATTTTAATTGGCCCAATGCGGGTGAACGATCATCGATTTATATCGTCAGCGGAAACGTCAATTGCCGACGTGGCGGCGCTCATAAAGCGGCGCGTCCCGTGCCGTTTTGTCCCGAAAAATCATTATCGATCGCTCTTTTCCCCGAAACACACAATCCGCGATAATTAATGGTTCATCGTATTTATCACGCACGCTTGGCAAATAATTTCCTCTATCGCCTTTAATTAAAGCACCGCGCAAATCCGCCTGACGTAACCAAAATTTTAGAGCGTTGTTCGCGCGCGCGCGCGCGTTATCATTCCGAGATTTTCCGACGATTAATCATCGGTTTGCACGTTAATTTACAAATTTACTTTATTCATCGCAACACGTTGTAACTCGGGAATGATTTCGACAGCGCGCTCATCGGACTATAATTTTGATTTTCTTTCGGGCACGTGCGCGCGCGCAGTAATTTCATCCACATCCGCTGAAAGTATCGCGCGCGCGCCATGTTTCTCGCCGCATACGTGAAACCGCGGCGGGTATTCAGCGCGAATTTACGGGTAGGTGCCTTAATTATTCGGATGGATTCTTAATTCCATTGCTTTAATTAGCGCGCTCCTCCTCCCGTGTGGTCCAACACTGCGAACCTCCGTGTAGTGCGCGCGCGCGCGCGCGCGAATCTTCATTTGTAGCTCGACAACTTCTTGAGCATACGCGAGCTCGCTTTCTTCGTCTCCTCGCCGGGCTTTTTGCACTTTGCGAATGTCCACGCGCTTGGTCGTCGCGCGGAAACTTTTCCTTGCGTTACTTTTTAATCGCACCGCTAAGAATATTACGAACGGAGCACGTCGCTTCTGTTCTCTCGCACGATATGCCTTTCTCGAGCGGATTCTTCCCCAGCGGTTCCTTTCCAGATACGCGTTTGCGATGCATAAAAACATAAATATCAGCATAATTGGCTGAAATATGCAGCTTGTGTGCATGATACCTCGATGAGAGAGAGAGAGAGAGAGAGAGAGAGAAAGAGACAGAGAGAGATCCGCACGAGTCATCGCGGCTCGTTAAGTGCCTTCCCGTTTGCAGCGGACGAAAAATTGCGCGACTATGTATTGGTTAGCGCATTTGCAGCCATTATCAGCCCCAAGAATGACAAAAATTGGCTGACACGCGAGGGCACGTTGCTCTACCTCTCGGCAAGCGCGTGCCTGCGTTTGAAACAATATATATTTCCGCAGGGGCGGTAATTAACCCAAGTACTCGGGATAACATTCGAATCGACGAAAACAACTCTCCGGGCACATCCATTCGGATGCCACGACCTCCCGTTCGCGCATAATTAAGCCCTTAACATTCCTCGACTCTCCTTCGTCCCCCTTCCGCGCGCAGGAATGTAGTTTCGTTTTGGCATTTGCAATGCACGTCCAGACAGCGATGTCGGGTTTGTCATGGTAGCGCGTTCGTCGCATATTCGCTTCCCCGATACGACGATACGAGATTCTTCTTCTTCTTCTTTTTTCTCTGTTTCTTCTCTCTCTTTCTTTTTTGCTATTCCCTCGAGCGAATGAGCAACGGCCGATATCTCTCGAGCGTTTGACACCGTGATTCTTTCTTGGCGCGTTTGATTTTTTTATCGCAGCCAGGGCGAAGAGAAAAGAGCGCGGACAAACGACCGCAATTTATTCCGCGGGTCTCGAAAAGAAAATAAAGGTAGAGGGAAGCAGATAAAAGTGACTTCCGAGGCTCTCGCCCGATGCTAATTAAGATTGCATTAATGAATGTTCGATCGAGACGACGGGTTGTATCTTCCGGTGCGCGCTTGCGTTAGAGAGACAGAATGAATGAGCGAGAGCGAAAGAGGGAGATTACGTTTCCGTCAAATTCGCGTTCGCTTATTTCGCCGCGAGTACGAGGCCATTCCCGATATCCATTTCGGTCGCGTGGCGCTGTCGGCAGGCGTCGCGCTCAATGAAGCCACATGTTGCAAAACAAATATATCTCGCCGGCGACGCGACGCAACAATCACGAGGGCGCCGCAGCCACCCACGCCTCCGCCGCGCAATCTTCTCCGATTTCCGTAGAGCTCCATCGTGCAATTATCGCTGCGTGCGATGCGCAGCGTGTACCTTCTGTGTAATCCAGCCCGCGTCTCTCGAGCGCGGATGGCGCGGCTCCGACTTCCCGGCGCGGCGGCTGCGACACGCGCGTAAACACCAGCTCCGGTTCGTCCGACGAACAAAGGAGAAGACGAGCTTGAAACCGCCGCCGCCGCCTCCGACTGGCCGGGGCCTCTGCCTGCTTGCTTGCCTGCTAGATTAGACGTTGGGTTTATGCACACGATAAACAAACTCCGAAACGGGACAAATATCTCGCGCTTCGCGGAAGCAACCCTTTTGCCCGTCGGCAGCCGCCTTTCTACCCTGCGCCTCTCCCCGCGATAGTGCCATTCTACCTCGGCTATCTCGAGGTAGAGCGAATGAAGCTGGATCCTTCTCGCGTTCCAATAATAGCCGCTAACGGGAACGAGATAATCGGCACAATGACGTGTTCCGAAGCCGCTTGTGGTAAAATAATTTGTAGAAAGCCGAGAAGGGGCGTCTAGATTTCCGCAGCGCGGCATCGGCCTCTGTAACGAAGCTCTGTCGATCTGTCAGCTGCTATCTTTCTCTCTGGTCCCCACCCCCTCCTCCTCCTCCTCCTCCTCCTCCCCCCCTTCTCTTTCTCTCTCGATATCGTTCAGAGATACGAGAGCCGTATGACGAGTGCTTTGTTCTCGGACTAGTGCAGGACGCGTTGCGCTCTCAAGAGCAACGAGAACGAGAACCGACTGTAAAAGTCCGGAGAAGGGTCTTTGTTTCAACGGTGGTATAATTTTTTTTCTACATGGGAAAAAAAAGCGGGTTCGCAGAGGGAGCAGACAGAAACACGGTTGTAGAAACGGAAAGATTCCTGTAGGTCTCGATGCAGTCAATTGTCCTCAGTTATCTCAATTCGTCCTGGAGTTTTAAAGCAGCTGAATGTTCAGGCGAACATTCCCGGTGTCGCGGAAACGGAGATAATATCGTCGTCTCTCGTCACTGAATTTTCGTCTGGTTATCCTCCATTCAGTTACGCGAACTGAATATTTTTTCCCCGCGTAACGAGTGCAAGAGAAATCGGCGGAAAACAATGGAGTTCCGACAGTAGAGCCGAGGATTTACAATGTTTATCCAGATGCACGTTTATTGCCTCATAACTATCGCGCACAAAGGCCTTCGGACGAGAAAGGGAGCCAAAAATAAATAATTTCTCAGACTAAGATATGACGGCCCTTTATGATGAAAAAAGAGGCCTCTCTGACAGAAGGAACTTTAAGGAGCAACGTAGCGGCACGTAACGGCTGACGTGAGAGATATCTTTAATCTTCCGAGCGCATCGATTCGAGCTTCGTCGTGGCTGGCGAAGTTTTCGGGAGAGGGGGACTTTTTCTCCGGTAATTATCCGCGGTTACTTAGGTAGTCGAGTCGCGGTGCGTCGGAACGCGCAGAGAAAATATGATTGCATTCTTTGTGTTTATTCGTACATTTTACATAAATGGAAGCCGGCAATGTGTGTGTGTGTGTGTGTGTGTGTGTGTGTGTGTATGTGCGTGTGTGTATACACCGACCGTGATGAATATTCAGAAGCGCAAAGTCTCATCCATATGTTAATTACTTATACGAACGGTGTAAAGTACAGAGCCGAGAAAACCGCGCGCGGTCCCGCGCTCGCGACTTTCTCCTTTCGTCGCTCGCGTGACAACTTTTATTCGCTTCCTCGACGTGGTCCTTCTTCGGCTTGCGAGCAAATAATTAGTAATTGCGACCGGATTCGCAATTCCGTCGCGTTCATCACGCGACCGATGCATTGCGTAAAATCTCGCGGCCGCACCGGAAAAATACCCGCGAGTGCAGAGAGGTATTGATAACAAAGAGATATCAATCGCAAATGTAGCAGAGAGGGCTCAGGGGGAGGGTTTCGCCGCCACATGTTGCGACATCGCCGGCAATCCATACCGACCAGCGCGATTGTTGTAACGAGACAACGCCGAGATCAACGTTATCGATTACAATCGGCGCGACGTTCGAGCATGCGTGAACGTAATTCACACCCCGCGCGATAACCGGTCTCCGCGCGTGTGTGTATGTGTACGTGTGTGAGAAAGAAAAAGAAAAAGAGAAAAAGAAAGAGAGACAGAGGTATCTTGGCGAATACTAAAAAGAGGCGAACGCGTCCGCCGCGAATATTCTTCCCAGCTCGTCGCCGTGTCGAGGCATAAAGTAAGGAATGAAAAGAAATAAAAAAGCGTAGAAGCCGATCGGCCGGCCGGCCGACCGACCGACCGATCGACCGGCCGCAGAGCGATCGTTGCAGAGAGCGCGGCCGCGACGGCGGTATACAACGCCGGGGAGAAACGTGATATCGGTCGGCCACATCGAGAGAGCCACGAAAATAAATAGAAAGAAAAAATATGCCCGGCTCGTAGCGCGCACACGCGCACGGTCGTTGTAGTATTTGGGTCAAGCCGGTTGAAGATCGGCCGGTGTGGCGCGCACGTTGCACGTCGCGAATTCGCGGATCCGCGGATCCGCCAGTTCGTTTCGTACGCGTATGCGTATTGAATTTTTCGTTGCGAAACCCCTCCGCGTACCGGAATTCCCGATGAAACGTTTGCATTCGTTGCGACTGGATAAATAGTACCTTTTTTTTCCTTCCCTCGGTTTTCGTCAAAAGAGAAAGAGAGTAAAATGAGGGAGGCTGTCTCTCTCTCTCTCTCTCCCTCCCTCTCTCTCTCTCTCTCTCTCCCTCCCTCTCTCTCTCTCTCTTCCTCTCCCTCTCTCTCTCTCTCTCTCTCTCTGTCTCCCTCTCTTCATTAAACATTGCGGAAGTAACCGACCTCACGGGTGAGTTGTGCCAATTGTTTGCAATTTCCAACCAGGAGGCTCGTTGCCGCGAATATTGGTCGCGATTAACCGAGATTTAACTGACCCCCGGCGTTTTTTTTTTTTTTCTTTCGAGAGAGAAAGGAAGAGAGATGAAGAGATGGAAGAACGGGTTTCTGGTTACAGAAACGGGGAAATTGGTCAAACGTCGTGTAACCTTAACTCACGTTGTCGGGATCACTGCGGCAGGGAGACGCGACAGAGATATCCGATTAGCTCGTATTATCATTGCAGTATCGGAAATTGTTAAACGACTCGGAATATTACAAAGCCTTCGGATTTAACCCCGAGGCGCGTCAGTATCTTCTAGTTTCGCGTGAAATCACGACGTAATCACACACAGTGCCGAGTAAATGAGAGAAAAAACGTCAATTGCCGGGCGATGCGTGCTGTTGCGCGGAAATGTCGTCATTCAATATAGTCATCATCATCAATTATATTTTTCTCGCTATTTTACCGAGACGTACGTCGAGGAATCATGCCTGAACGTCGCACGGACATTGTGATTGTTGGCATTTACTAATACGCCTCTGGAGAAATTCTCTCTCTCTCTCTCTCTCTCTCTCTCTTTCTCGCATCGAGCCGGAGCTTAATTATGAGAATAGCAGCACGATAGGTGATTCAATGTAATGACCGTAATAACGTTCCGCCGCTATCGCAATCGGTATTTACGAACGTTTAGCGGAGTAGAAAACTACAGCTCGAGCGGCTCGCGACGTAGCCAAGAATCCGGACGATTCCGTGCCAACGAGAGAGAGAGAGGGAGAGAGAGAGAGAGAGAGAGAGAGAGAGAGAGAAGCAGAGAGATAGAATGAGCAAAAAGCTTCAGATATAAACCGGCTTCCAGATAAATTATTGCGATATTATATGAGGGAGCAAACATTTCGCATCTCGGCGAAATGGAATCGGATCTCTCCTCAAACGCGCGAGGGCTCTTACGCACCGAATTGATAATTAACCTTCCGTCCCGAATTCCCCGTGACGTTTAAATTAATTCCACCGTTGACGATCGCGCGAGTTTAAAGTCGTAAGCGCGCATGCTCTCGCCCGGGACGTTTGACAGGTTCGCGTCGCGCACGTTTCCTAATTAAAGGCGCCGCCTCTTTTTTTATCCCGCCGTTCCTCCCCGACGTCTAATCATCTCGTCAGTGCGGCATTCCGGCCGCCCTAATTCCACGGAGATCAGGCGGCAGATTCGAGAGCTCCGGCACGTAATAGGGATAACAATAAAAAGGATCGCCCTCGGCGATCGGTTGATTGGTTCTGTCGGCGGCTGCCCGGGGTCTATCGCGATTATCGCATGCGCTTTTTCCCGTGTCTTGTCAGTAAAGGTAACGTCTTTCGATACGGCGACGGACGGCCGATACACAGGAGAAATTCTCAATAGCTGCAATTAGTAGATCGCGCGTCTCCGAACACGACGAGCAAAAAAGCGCGCTCCGGATGGCGCTCGTATATTTTTTAACGAGTAACGAGACAGTGTTTTCTAACAGACAGATATTTTTCTCGAAAGTAGCAGGTGGAATATACATTTAGCAAGCAAATGTGTGTATTGTTCGTGAGGAGAGAATCCGAGGCCTCGTCTTGTCACGGCAGAACATACACTTCAATTTATTTTCAGATGATAAGCGCGATACACGTTCAGATTCGCGATGATTCATTGACTACGAGAGCGCGCTACTGATTTATATCGATTCACGTCGGAACGCATACGTCGGCGTTGCGAATACAGCGGACGTTACGCCAGGATGTACCGAAACATTGGCAAGTCCGATGCGTACCGAGCGTCTGATGATTGGAGATTGATCATCATCATTCTCCCTTTGTTTGTGCGCCACCATGGGCGTGTCGGATTTTAGAGCTTGCCCGCCAGCTGAAATTCAATAATATCATCCGGTGTTATGATTGCTTCGCTGTCGCGAATCATGGACGCGTCCAGTCATTGCTTTGCGTGACGCTTCGCGCGGACGTGCTGTCGCGATTTGACGAGAACCGTCGCTTTTTGTTTCCGGCATTTCCGCAGCGTTCGCTGCGTCCTGTTCGAGGAAACGAACAAGAAGAGCCAAGAAGAAGAACGGTCTCTGATCGTTAGCACGTCGTCGTCGTCGTCGTCGTCGTCGTCGTCGTCGTCGTCTATCCGACATTGTCGATTTGTAACATTAGCGTTAATTTGTTTGGCGCTAAACGCACCGCGCTCGGCGCGTTACGCCCGTATCGGAATTACGCGATGATTATCAGACACCGTTGCTAATGGCATTCATTGAGCACAGCCGGAAATTAGGATGTCCGCCACCATGGCGGCCCGGAGCTCGCGCATTTGAGTAAGAGTGAGAGAAAGGGGGGAAGGGGGGGGGGGAGAGCGAGGGAATTAATCTACCTGCATAGAGAGACCTCTCTCAAACACGCCTTGTACGCGTACACGCGCATTCGTTCTTCGTACACTTAGGCCCGATGTTGCGAAATTAATCAGTCGGTTCGCAGTGCATTAATGGAATATTCATTAGTTGACGCAGCAGCCGCATTGTTTACGGTCGCGCGCTGTACGCCACCGTACACAATTAAATCTAATGGTTTGTAACCACGTGGCCGCGTTGCCACGGGCGGATCACCTTGCTCGCGACCGGTCGAGCGACCGGTTACATGCACTCTCTCTTCTTCTCTCGTGTACAATGCTGTTGCTGCTGCCGCCGCGCTCGATACGAGAGAACTGACCGACTGGTTTCTTTCGGAGCGGACGTAACGAGCGGAATCGTTGAAATATTTATCGGGCTCTTTTTCAACAGCGCACTCCGATTTGCCGGGGAGAAAGATCTGGAAATGCCGCGCATCGCGTTTCCTTCTCCGCGTATTATTATACAGGGTGTCTTAAAAATACCGGAACTCCCGGATAACTTTGCAGGATCAAGTTTTCACGAAGAATTAAAAATACAAAAGTTGTAGAAAATTGAGTAACGGACTTGATGGTGACCTTGAATTGGACCTTGGCCATGACCTTCAAGGTCATTTGGAGATCAACTTGCGTTTTTTAAATGGGAATATATTTATTATTTTCTATTACACTGTTTATTTCTATCGATTAATTTGAACAACTTTTGTCTAAAACATTTTCTTGTCTCTTACTCTAATATTTTTGTGGAAATATTTGAGGAAAACTTGATAACTTTTTTTAATATTTAACTTACGATATCTCGCTAACTATTTGTCGGAAGAAAAAGTGGTACGAGACTTTCTTGCTTTATTTAGTCTCAGGAATATATTGTTACAATAGCGCCCTGACTTTTGCTAACTTATTGACTTTTGGAAATTTCAAAATCATCAAATTAACAAAAATCAGGGCACTACTGTAACAATATATTCTTGAGACCGAATAAAGCAAGAAAGTCTAGTACCACTCTTTCTTCCGACAAATAGTTAGCGAGGTATCGTAAGTTAAGTTAAATATTGAAAAAGTTATCAAGTTTTCCTCAAATATCTGAGAAAAAGTATTAGGCAAATGAAAAAATGTTTTAGACAAAAGTTGTTCAAATTAATTGGTAGAAGAAAAACAGTGTAGTAAAAAATAAGGGTTCCCATTTAAAAAACGCAAGTTGACCTCCAAATGACCTTGAAGGTCACAGCCAGGGTCAAATTCAAGGTCACCATCAAGTCCGTTACTCGATCTCCTACAACTTTTGTATCCAAAGTTTTTCATGAAAACTTGATCCTGCAAAGTTATCCGGGGGTTCCGGTATTTTTAAGACACCCTGTATAAAGGTATAAAGGAAAAACGGCCCCTCTGTGAATAGCGCGACTCGGTGGTTTTAGTTACATCTCGAGGCACTTTCGCGAACAGCGGAACAGCCGAGCATTAAATATGAGTCTCCGAAAATTACATACACTCACGTGTACGCGCGTGCTGTCGCGACCGCGGCTCAAGGGAAAAGAGAAAAAAGGGCATTTCGTAGTCAAAGACGCCGTGAGAGCGGGAGCGCGTCGGTGTGCGCGTGGCGCGTCGAATAATTTCGGTTCGCGCGCACATCGTTTATTAATTACAAGCCGCGCGTGCGCGCGCGTGTGTGCGCGCATAATCCAGCATTCAGCCGGTATTACTTAATTGCTTTCGCGTAACCGCGCGCATGACGCTCGTTTAACGGCGACAATCCGCGGATGAATAGCGAAGCGGCGTATGTTTCTCCGAGTCCGGCGCATTTCGCGTCTAAACGTTTGCGCAAAGCACGTCTGTCCACGTGCGGGGTGCATTTGATTGAATGATACCACTCGATTATTAATTCCTCTGTCCGCCCCGTTTCTCCGTCAGTCGAAAATATCGCGGTTGTATCGTGCGCGCGCGTGTGTGTGTCTCGACAAAGCTTGTTCTCTCAGCGCGGATGAAGGGGGAGGGAGGAACTCTCTCTCTCTCTCTCTCGCGCGCATAAGACGAGCGCAGAGAACGTTGAATTCAGCAACGTTTAATTTTTCTAATATCATCCGCAAATATTCAATTAATTCTCCCGAGCGCTCTCGCGCTCGCGCAGGTGCAGGTGGACGACATTTTTTGCTCGATTATCAAACGGAGATGGGGAGAGAGAGAGAGAGAGAGAGAGAGAGAGAGAGAGAGAGAGAGAGAAAAAGACGAGCGCCACGCGACGGAGAGAGAGATCCGTGTACATCGCCGCCGCCGTATCGCGATCGTCCTTCCTATCCGTGAGTTCCCCCCGTGAGTTCGGCGAGGATTAAGATGACGTCTGTCGACGTTGCTTTTCCATTTTGCTCTTGCCGCGGCCGATGTACGCCGCGCGCTGCTGCAGTGTCCCTTTACCGCATAAAGGGCGAATATTGTCGGACGTCGGCGCGGCGAAAGGACCGACGCGCGCTGTAAGTGAGTTTCGGCTTTCGTTGTCGCCACAAGGCGCAGGGTAATCCGATTCCCTTGCCAAATGGGAATGCCGCCGGCAGGCTTAATGCACGGCGCCCGGAAGCAGAAGCTCCGTTTGCACCTCTGTGCGCCCGTTGTCTGCGGCTAAGATCAGCAGATTATTCTAATCGAGAGTCACTTTCGTTCGGCGTGTTAATGGTAACGCAGTAATACACCGGGAAACACCGGGAGTACGCGCGCGGCCGCTGAGGAGGAGGAGGAGGAGGAGGAGGAGGAAGAGGAAGATCTTTGGGAGGAGATCGATCGCGCCTGAGGCTGACGATTACTCACGACAGGGACGCGCGCGTGTTCGCTTAATTAACGCGCCGTTTCGCCCGCCAGGCGACTATGTGCTGCGGCGGAATGCGTGTATCAGCCTCGCGGTTCATTCGTCCTTTCCACGCGTACACTTTTGTCGTCCTTTGGTGAGACACGTGTCGCGAGACAAGGCGAGCCTCTCTCTCTCTCTCTCTCTCTCTCTCTCTCTCTCTCTCTCTCTCTCTCTCTCTCTCTCTCTCTCTCTTTTGGCACTGAGATGAATTCGTCCCGTTTCCCGAAGGAACTCGCGACGACGAGTCCCCTCGTCGACGGACAATTATATTGATAAAGATGTAACGTTGAGGGCGAACGCGCTCATGCTCGACTCGTATCGCCTTTTTAATCTCCTCGACGCTGGTGGAAGTTGCCGGAGTGGTAGTTAGCCGGTGGGAGAAGAGCAGCGACTTTAATTGTCTTATGAAAGATTACTGGATCCCTGAACACGCCGCGGCGGTTTGACGAAACTTCCTGTCCCGTGCTGCTGCCATAGCAACCTCCGCGGTGCGTTTCACACCTCGCCACACCTCGGGACGCGCTCAACGCTTATTTGTACTCTCTCTTTACAGCGAGGCTATTCGCACTTTGGACAGACCGGCTCTATGGAGCGTGAGAGCCTCATAAGGCGCATTTAAGCCTGCTGCCTTTTTTCTTCTCTTTTCTTTCGTTTCCCTCTCTCTCTCTCTCTCTCTTGCCTTAATAAACACCGTGCCTTCTGGGCCAGCTTTCGTGCTTCCAAAGCCTCCTTTATTGTATGGCCCTCTCGCTGCGATGAATAATGACGGGACTCGGTCGTGAAAGAGAAGAACCCTCGCAACGGCACGATGCGGGAGATATACGGTCGTTTTCGTTTGATTCGAACGCGACGGTGAAATCGGCGAGCGCGATTCCACGATATTGTTTTTAAGGGAGCAGGTGGAGGAGCGCACACGACGGGGGGGAGGGAGCCGGCGCAAAACATGAGAAAGGTCGGGCGAACGGCGGGGACGCGGAATTTTGACCGTTTCGCGTGGAAATGGTTAATTTAACTTTAATTAGAAGTTTATTACGAACGATATGTGCGTATATAACACGATCGCGAGCGAGTGAGCGCGAGCGCGAGCACGTGCGCGTGTCCGAGAATTTATTACTCCGTGGCGCATGTCGCACGTTCTCTACGAGAACTAATTATAAAAATAGTTTGAGGTCGACGATTCGCCTGGAGAATTCTCTCTCTCTCTCTCTCTCTCTCTCTCTCTCTCTCTCTCTCTCTCTCTCTCTCTCTCTCCTCCCCCCTCTCTCTCTCTCTCTCTCTTTCTCTCTCCGCTCTCTTCTTCCCTCCTCTCTTTTCTTCCCTCTCTTTCCCCCTCTCTTTCCCCTTCTCTTTCTCTCTTATCCGTTGTCGACCAGCGGATTTTAATTAAAACAGTTACGTACGCGCGGCATCGACTTGTTACACGAGCGCTGCGGAAAAAGCAGCGCGCGGAAACTCGCTTTTCGAATCTTTCTAATTTCACGCTGTTTACTCTTTCCCCGACAATCTCCACAATCCATTAACGGCGCGTGTCGTCGAATGGTTATTGCGTTTCGGCCGTTTCTCGTCGAATAATCTTCGAAATGTCCGTGCCGATAACATACGCCCCTATATCGGGCCGGCGGCTACACATTTCGAAGCGCTAATGCCGCGAGAAGTAATTTCGTGTCACTACTCTCTCTCTCTCTCTCTCTCTCTCTCTCTCTCTCTCTCTCTCTCTCTCTCTCTTTCGCTCTCTCGTTCTCTCGCTCTTCTTCATTCTCTTGCACGAACGTGCCGCTGCGCGACTCCCGACTCGCTCACGCGTCATCGATTCAACGGCGATGATTACTCGGACTCTCACTCTCTCTCTCTCTCTCTCTCTCTCTCTCTCTCTCTCTCTGTCTCTCTCTTTTTTTTTCAACCGCGCTACCGTTCTACTTGTCACAATACGACGCGTTCGGCGCGGCGCGCACGAAACCGCCCGGCGAAAATAATTTCCTCCCTCGCGCGTCATCGTCCCTGCGCGCACCGGTTTAATTGCTGGCATACCCCGGGCCTCCCGGCTACGGAATCCACTTCCTCGTTTCCCGGTGGACTCGGAAGCTCCTCCCATTATATCCTAATGGCATAATAATCTGTATATCCCGCGATATGGTTTCCAATTTCAAGCGCTGATGCAGTCGGGCTGGCTCGTATAGGAGACTTGCGCCAGCTGCCTTCGTGGCTCCGTGAATTACGACTGCCGCCAAGCAATGGCCACGTGGGCGGGCAGACGCTCTTACAAACTAGATTCCCACACACTTACAACCATTTCTCAATCCCCTCGCTTGGTGAGGTTTAATTCTGCATTCTTCTTAGCTGAATTTTGAACAGGCTGCGGCGCTCTCTCTCTCTCTCTCTCTCTCTCTCTCTCTCTCTCTCTCTCTCTCTCTCTCTCTCTCTCTGTCCCTCTCTCTCGTTCGCTCTCTCATTCTCTGCGTCTTGCGCAAAGTCAAAGAGTTCTGTAAATATAACCTCGAACTTAATGCGCCGAACGTCTCGCTAAATCAATTATACGAATTTGAATAATTCGAGCCGAGGCACTCCCCCCGAGAGCCCGGCACAGGGACGTGTAAAGATAAAGTCCTTAGTGCAAATCGATTTTGCATTTTATCCTGTCCGCGGCAGGTAGGCGATCCCGAGTACTCTCGGGAGCGTAACTGTTTTAATATCGTTCTACTTTAATGGGGTTTCTCTCCGGCGGGGGTGAACGATCGGGATGCGGGAAACATAATTCTTTTCACGGTATTTGCCGCGGTAATCTACGCTTGGAGGGTCTACCGCCGATGCTTCACGTCGCGTGAAATATTCAGCCGAGCGAGCGACCCGTTGGAATCCACCGTCGTTCACAATCCACCGACCGAAACTTTGCTGCGCGATGTAGATAAGTAGGAAGATAATATTGTCCGTCTGACGAGCGGGGACTACCCGATGGACGCTCCCGCCGTCCGCCGCGCGATACCCCGCGTCGTTACAACAAAGAAATCCGTGCTAATGAGACAAGCAAAGTCGAGATTCTATCTCCCGGCTGATTGTGAGCGCGTCTCTGAGAGTCGTAAAGCGGACGCGTTTGGCGCGGTTTTACGCGCCAGGGTGCGTCGGCGACACGAGCTTCTCTCCTTCTCTTCCTCACCGAGGAATCTGCTCTACGAACCAACGGCGCCGATATGTATACGTGTGTGTGTGTGTGTGTGTGTGTGTGTGTCTGTATATTCGCGGTCGCGTGTTTTACAACCGGTCATTTCCTTCGATGATGCACATGGCCCGTGAAACATATAAAACGGCGAGCTGAGCGACGTGGGCGAGCGTATTTAATCTTTTAACGCGAGCAGAACGGTATTTTTTCCCCTTTACTTTTTCCCTTCTCCCTGTTGTGGCCCGGCCGGAGCCACGTTTATGATCAGGGCAGCTACCCTCTCGCGACACGGGATTACGAAACGTAGAAACTCACGGCACGCGATATTCCCCGAAGTCACGTTTTCGAGTCCCTTTAATTTCGCGCGAGACACCTTCGGGATCGGAATCGCAATCATTCGCGGCCGCAGTAGCGCGCGCGCGTGTATATGTGTGTGTGTGTGTGTGTGTGTGTGCTGCATTTAATATCGATGTAGCGTGTAATATCTATCAGAGATTGGGGGAATCTCATCCGGCGAGATAAATATTCCGATAAACGTTCCATTGGGAATAAATAACGTTCCGATAAACATTTCAATATATTAACGGCACGTTTCAAACGTCGGGATACATATCCAGTTTCATTGGGACGTTTCTCTCTTTCGCTTAATGTTTACAGCAGCATGGCGCTCACGCTCGCGAGAGACAATATTCTTTCTAGCTTTGCGCGCTTATCGCGCCCCTATTCCCTTCTTCCTCCCCCTCCCTCTCCCACCGCGCCGCCTCTCCTCGCCCCGTAAAGCGCGAGAGAGCATACAGCCGCTCCATTTTAAGAATGGAAAGTGCAAGAGAGAAGAGGCGCGCGTACTTATAACGTACAAAGAGTTTCGCGTCAAGGCGTTCTGGATCAAAACGTCGCCGCCGGCCGTCTGAGGAGACCCGAAGCGAGACGGTGTCACGCTATCGACTTCTATAAACGCGGCTCGCCTTGTAATGGCCAGCGCTATTACGGTCGGAGGTATAAAACTTGACGCTAAATTACCGCGAAAGGCCTTCGCTCGGCGTGCTACTCGACTAAACGGGCTCTGCATCGTGTGTTGTTCGTGCTACGAAATCGCGATAAAATCGCGCGGCGCCTTAACGCCGCGCGCGATCTACGCGCGGCTCGCCTATGGATCGCCAATGTCGTATTTTTAACGATAGCTGGTTTTGCTAAGAAGGCATTGCGCTAGCTCCTTTAAATAAATAGCCGTTCTTGCTCGCGACATAACGAGCTGAAATTTGCCACGGGCCAGATGACTGCTCAAAGGGACTGGAGGGTGTCAGATTGCTGAAAAATCGTGCTTGTTTTTGATAATATTTTGTGACGAACTGAATAAATGTGCAAGAATGAAAATTCTGGGTACAGTTATGCAACATATGAAGAGTAGAAAAAATTTGTTTGTTAACAAATACTCGTGTAAATATACGCTGTATACAGCTGAAATATACTTTCCTTTTTTTTCTTTAAAGTTATCGTTTTTGCAGTAATATCTCGGGTCTCGGTGGTCCGATCAGAGCGAATTTTAGCTAGAAATCTTGAGGAGGCTTATCATTATCCGGTGAACCATCAGACAAAAAAAGTCGAACAAAATGAACAAAATGGCAGCTGTTATTAGGGAAAAAATTCAAATTTTCCGGTTCTTTTACAATAAAAAAAATTAATATCTCGAAATGAAATATTTTGACGGTGTTGTCCATGGTTCACCTGACAGCCGCATGAACAAATATTATTGCTTTAAAATTTCAAATCGATACGAAGCTCAGTTTCGGAGAAATCACTGCAAAAAGTTGAACAATAAAATTTCGAGAGAAACGCGTTTAAAATTCAAGTGGACGTATATTTATACGAGTATTTGTTTAAAAACAAAATTTTTCTATTCTTCATATGTTATATAAATACATCTAAAATTTTCATTCTTGCACATTTATTCAGTTTGTCACAAAATCATGATAAAAAACAAGCACGATTTTTCAGTAATCTCTGACCCTCCAGTCCCCTTAATCACGTCGCGAATTTTCCCTTCTTTTTCCCTCTCTTTCTCTTTCTCCTCCTCTCCCGCTCCCCCTTTCTCTTCGCCCACTGACAGAAACACTTGTCATTGTAAATTCAACCCGATCGATTGACTTCTCTCCGTCTCTCCGTCGACTTGTAAGAGGGATACCCTTCGCGCTCCCGCCATCCCTCCGCACCTATTGAACTAAAGTTATCCACCAAGGCCGAAGCAATCTCCGGTTAGCGTGCACGAAACACATCCTGTCGGATGTAATTTGTCCAAGCAGATCAGCATTACGCTCGTTAAGCCGTTAATGATAATTCCGTAAGGACGCTCTGCCAGCCGCGTGAAAAGGAAAAGCGATCAACGCGCGTCAGGGGGAATGCGGGCGCTTCCTGTTATCCATCTAGATTCCTCAGCCTGCGAATCTCGTGTGCTCACCTCCAGTCCAGGTGACGCGACGTGACGCCTGTTAATCGGTCCGCCTTTGTTAATGAATTATTAACGCGCGTTGCCGTGTCGCGGGAGGGCGGGCGCGCACGGCAGTCAGTCAGTTAGTCAGTCAATCAGTCGGTTGGAGTCAACCCGGCCGGTCGAGGTCGACTCGCGCGACAACCAGCGACATTGACGAAGAACGAGTGGCTGAGTGGCACGTAGGAATTTTTATATCGCCCCCATGTCTGTGTTGTGGCGCAGCCGACTTCTGCCGCGACTTCTCGGCGGAAGATCCGTATCGCTTTAAATGCTCGCTCGCTCGCTCGCTCGCTCGCACGCAGCCGGACCGTGGAAACACGTGTATTCGCGGCCGGTCCGGCGATTTGGGCCGGACTGGCCGTTAGAGGCAGGCGGGGAGGCTTGACCCCTCCTCTCGTGACGATGGTACCGTGCGATAGAAGCTCTAAAGACTTTTCGAATTGAATACGTAATTCGCCCGCTTCTTCCTCCCTTTCTCCTTCCCTCCCTCTTCTCTTCTCTTCTCGTTCTGGACCCTCCGAAGCCCTGGCGAGCGACGAGTCGAGCTCGGGCACAAATTTACATTCCGATGATCGATTACAGCGAACTAATGAATGTCGCTTATTAGATAAACAGCCGTCTCTTGCTCCGTGAGCAGAGGTCGCGTGAGATTCCATCGGGCGCGGCGCTGCTAGGAAGAAATTAGACGCATCTTGCACGACTCCGATTCTTCGGCGGGTTCTGAAGACTCTTGTCCATCGATCGCGGTAAGCGGCGAGCTTTCCCTCATTTCGCTAGAATAATGCAGTTCTCGTTCAGGGCTTGCTGAGAGAGTGGAACAAGCGACAATGAAGGAGTCGCAAAAGTCGCGCAGCGTAGCTACTCGTAGAAATACTCGTGGAGGATCCTAGCGTAGATAAGCGCGCGGGAGCTTAAGAGATGGTGGCCAAGTTACCATACATTCGATTCGCGTAAAACCGCGCTTTACACGCCCCGGCGAAACAGCCGAAACGGCGTAATTTCATTCGAATGCGTTTATATCGCCTCGCGTCGCGTGCACTCGTCCTCGAGGCGGCGGCTGTCGCCGTGATAACCGCGCCGCGAACGATGATCACGCACGATCCTAAAAGCTATTTTTAGGGTATTTATTCGCACCCCTCCGCCCGCTCGTGCGCCACTCGAAACTCGGACGCCCGCGCTTTTCACTTACTACTAGTACGTGATGAGAAAACGTAAGCCAGGGGATCTCCGGCTGCAAGTTGCTCCGGAGCGGCTCCCCCAAGCGGGAGAGGAAGGCGTAGGTGGAGGATGAGGAAGGAAGATGTCCCTTAAATCTGTGTGTGTTATTAAACGCGCTCGTGTACGCCCACGTGACAGCTGGCTCGCTTCTTCGCTCGACCGACATCTCCGTCTCCTGGCGGCTCGGCTGACGCGAACCACCCGCGCTTACATGCGAACGCAATTAATTCAACGATCGCGTAGAATACCGCGTCGAGCCGTTCGACACGCTTTTACGGCGCGATTCGCGCGAGGATTCGCCGAGCCTATAAAAATGAACGCGAGTGGCGCGCGGCACGCTCGATTTGTCATAAAAATGCCCTGGTGTTTCAATTTGCAGCGTGGCAAGTGCCAAACGGGGTATAATGAGTCGGCGCTTTTACAGCCGCGATAAATGGGGAGATCGATGAATTCGAGGGGATCGCGCGCTACGGCCGGCGGCCGATTCATTTTTACGGCGCGGACCGGCGGAATCGCGCGTACGGCTGTAACGGCGAGATGAGTCGGTAAGTTAATGGCCGTACGCGGTAATTCGCCGCGCGATTACCTCGAACGCGAACGGGAACTGGCGTCGCAGCGCTCTCGCAGCTTGTCGCAGCGTGATTTCGACAGAGCGTGGGCGTGTGTACGCCCGATACGTCGTTTCGTCGACGAAGCGCGAAGTTACTACATCGATCGTCGCGTCGCACGCGAAACACCTTTGCGCCGAGGAGAGATGCTCTCGTCGAGGAAGAGTCCCCCCCCCGGTAATTCGCGCCATCTCCCTCCCTCCCTTCGTCGGCCATTCATCCATCCGTCCATCCGTGCGCGCAAACACTCTCCTTGCGAATGTATTATTTACCGCGGGACTAATGAGCGTGTTGCATTTATTAAAGCCGACGTAATGACGCAGTTTGGACGGCCGTCGGTGTAGAAAATGGCAATTTGAGCCGCAACGCGCGCGCGCAAGCGAGCGAGCGAGCGAGCGAACGATCGCGTATAGCAATATTCACCGAACACGGCAGGTGGGTTAAATACCTGAACAATCACGGAACTTGGTACTCCCGCCTCGCGATCGAACAGAATTACCCTCTTCGACCCTTTTAACCACTGGGTCGATTGCACTTATCGTGAATCAGGCTGACCTAGCCTATTACGTTCCATGATAATCGATGGCGATGTTATTTCAGAAACGATAGGCAGCTTCAAGTACGACGCTTTGATACAGGTAAGATAGAATTTATGATTTCGAGCTGTCGTTGTCGTCGTTTTGCGTTCAGCCGCGCTCGGCCGATCGATCCAGTCTCGATCGCTCCGTACGATTATTCCGGGGATGTTGCAACGCGCGTCTACGCTTGCGCGCAACATCGTCTCTGTGAGAGCGTCAATTTAACGACAATTATTAGCGCTTACGACGTGACAATGTCTGTCGGTTACGAGGATGTATTACCAGTCATTAAGTCAATGCGGCTCGAGGAATGGCGTTACGCGCGAGTGAAATGTAGATTCGCCTACGTGTGACAATTAATTAACGGTCGCCGATAGCGAATGCGCAGACACTGTTCCTTACTTCCGTTGTACCTTCCTCGTCGAATATCATCGTGGCTGTCTAACGACAGTGAATTTTGTTTATCGCAATTGCACATTCGTGTTTTCGTCGAAACAATTACACCTTGCTCCCGTCTGATTTTTCGTCCGAAACGAATCTACGTCGGGAAAGAGGGCGGGAAATAGGGCGAGAAAACGAAATTAACCGGCATCGAATTTTAAGATACGTGCAGCTGGATTTAATCAAGCACGTCGACGAGAAACGGCTGCTGCTGCGCGGTCCGATCTTCCGTGGGAATTACCGTAAAAACTCTAGAGTCCAGAAGTGTGGGAGATTGACATTTAAACCGACACGTAACAAAAAAGAAGAGGAGAAAATTTCTGTGGAGAAGCGCTCGCCGCGAGGAAATGTGCAGAATTATGTTCATCCCCTAGTTTGCTTCTCCGCCGAATTATTTTCGGCAAGCTGCGAAACTCTCGCTGCGAAAAATACGCGCGATTCGTCTCAGCTCCGTCGCTGCGGCAGCGTATCGATCGCCGGCATGTCTGCAAAAAGTCCCGAATACGATTACGCGATAATCGCGACAGATCGCGAAATCAAAGGCGTCCCAGGAGTCCCCTTTGTCCCTTTGTCCTTTCACGGCGCGCGCTCGGGGGTGGTTCGCGTGCGCCGCGCGATAGGCTAATTAATTAGCCTACCCTTAGGACTAAGGCATAGCCCGCCGGCTACGAGGAGTAGTCGCGCGACGTCGGATGACACGGGAGATAGGATATGTATCCTAATCCAAGTAGGTAGATACTCGCACATTCCTCCGTGGCGGTGCAGGCTCGCATTTCAATGAGACCCGACCGTAAGACATTAGGCCAACCCTTCCCTTTCTCTCTCTCTCTCTCTCTCTCTCTCTCTCTCTCTCCTCTCTCTCTCTCTCTCCTCTCTCTCTTCGTCTCTCCTCGTGCTTCTCATTCTCCTCCTCCTTCCTCCACACATTACTACCACCACCTATCTTCCTCTCCCATCTTGCCTTTTGTCTTTCTCGCTCCTTGGCCTCCTCCCGCCTTCTCCGACCCACAGTTGCGGCGGGCTACGTTCGAACGTAGTCGTCGTCGTCGTCGTCGTCGTCGTCGTCCTACCTTCTTACGTCTATCTCCCTTTATCCCACACCTCCGGGCCCGAACAAGCCAGCAGGCACTCGGAAACTGCTCATATCGGGGATATAGCGCGTATGAAACCGCCACTTTGGAACTAAGCCGGGACGCTGGGTGGTTAGGATGGGTGGTTACGAGGTTTCCCCGTGTTCCCGCGCGCCTTCCACGTATGGAAGTTAGTTCAGCCGCAGCCCTTCCGCGCCCGCGGACCTCCGTACGCCGGTAAGCAAGACAGCCGACATCCTTCCACCGATCTCCTCTCTCGCTTCCCGACGAGCGGATACATGTGCGTGCGTGTGGCGTGGCGCGCGCGAACGGAATAACAAGCGGCGGACGCTCCGCTCTGTGACGTGACCGCGCACGAGAGAGAGAGAGAGAGAGAGAGAGTAAGGAGAAAGAGAGAGACGAAACACCTGCCGACGCACCGGGAATATTTCACTGCAGTCTGCTTTCCGCTAATATAGTGTCATTTGATAGGAATGTTGACGGCTGGATTGGCGACGGAGGGAGGGCGACAGACAGACGGGGGGAATGCGACCCTCGAGATGTTCTATCACCGCTTCACGCGGCCGAGGTGTATTCCTCGAGAGAGAGAGAGAGAGAGAGCCCGCTGCTAGTATCGTGCGACGCACTCGCGTGTGTTCGCGCGAATGAAATTAAATTACAGCCCCCTTGTACGGAGCGTTAAAGTATAGGCTAAGGGTGACTTTAGAGTCCGAGCCGACGACGCTCGGAGCGACGCTCGGAGCGACGCTCGGCAAATTCGCCCGCTCGCGAGGCGAGTTCAGAGAAATTGCGGCCGTTAAAGGCTACGTATTTCTCGGCCCTCGCGCAAATAACGTGGTTACATGTAATAATGTAATTATATGGGCGGAAACTCGTTATACGGTGACCGTTGCGTTGCAAACGCGCCGCCCTTAATGTTCTGCGTATTTGTCGCGGAATTTACACCTATTTTCGCGAAGTTCACGCGCCTCGATACTCCCGCGCAAGTTCATTACGATTGTTATACTCGCAGTTGGATAAAATGTCGCCGGTGCGAATAAACCGGCCGGCTGCCGGGCTTCGAGCGCTTCCATCGCTCGCTCTCGCAGGAGACAAAGAGCGTAGGAAATGTATATTTCCGCGCGGCTCTTTTTTTCTTCTTTTAGTGGGATGTTTAACTTTTGCGTTAACTACCGCGAGAACGCTTCTCCAAGGCAGACGCGCACTTGTCCACAACTGCACTTTAGTCTCGAAATTTTTGCACGCTGTGCGTCACACGGAGTCGTTAGGCCCGTCGTGCGCAGTGCAGGGATTTGCCAGAGGGAGAATGTGAGCGCAATCGCGACGCAAAGGGTGGTTTTAACGCGAGTTCACGTCAAGAGATACGTGAGCGCGGGAGACACACGAGAACGCGCGGCGAACTTGTGTCTCTCGTCGTACGTTTAAGATGACTTATCCAGCCTCCTCGTCGAAATTGCTGTTTCTCGAAAGAGTGACAGAGAGAGAGAGAGAGAGAGAGAGAGAGAGAGAGAGAGAGAGAGAGAGAGAGAGAGAGAGAGAGAGAGAGGGGTAGGGTGAGAGATAGGGTGAAAGAGCGAGCGAGCGGATGAGACCTTATGTTTCAATGCGGCGGAGGCGCTCCACTGCCTCTGCCGCCGCTTGCAAATTAATGTCGCGGAAAAACGACGATATTCGCTTATACCTGGAGCACCGTCGACATTTTATCGGGAACGCGCGAGCGGCCGAGCCAACTAACTCCGAAGTTAATGCACTCCCGTACACGCGGCGGTTTTATTTCAGGAGTTGCGCTAACGGCCCAACAGAAATCCCCTGAAGCGCACCTAACATCGGCATTCCGTACATTTCCGGTGACTTATCGCGCGTGTTGCTGGAAATTACTACACTCAAGGAGAACATTTTTACAATGGCCACACGCCGCGGTGCTTCCTCCCTCCGTCTTCTCTCCCCCTCACCGTCTGGAAGCCAGTTCCGCGGCGCGGTTTCTTAATTAAATATGCACGCGCGATAATACGGTGGTCGAGTTCGAGATGTTCCGCTGATAACGCGCGGTCATAACGCCGGGAAACCGGAGCAACTTGAATCGAGAGCAACGAACATCGAGATTCTCTTAGCGCGTCACATATTCCTCTTCTCTCCTCTCCTCTTCTCTCCTTTCCGCTCAAACGATCGATTTTGAGATAAATCGAACGTTCTTATTATCGGGAGATCGAATTTCTCGGCGAGCGATCATTTCGAGCCGCTGCTCGGCGACGGAGAAAAGTCGTCGCCGTCGTTTCGAATCGATGCCGTTTCGCGGGCGGCCGTCAAAAGTACGACAGAGAGAGAGAGAGAGAGAGAGAGAGAGAGAGAGAGAGAGAGAGAGAGAGAGAGAGAGAGAGTGTGAGTGCAGAGGTACCGTAAAACGGAACCGTGTGTGCCGGCCGCATCGTGCATTTCACGTGACTTACAGCTCCTGCTGGAAGGAATTACGAGCGTCGAGGAGCAGAGACGAAGAGACCGTGCGAAGCCTGGAGACAGGTTCGATCGATCGATCCGTGGAACAACAAAGCCATTATCTGCTTCAGCTGCTCAAGCACAAGGTAAATTGTGTCCGTGCGCGCTGGAGTGGGTCTGTTCCACCGGAAGTCAGAGGGGTCACTCCTCTCGACCGGCTAAGGCGAGTCGAGACGTCACCCCGTACTATCTGTTAGTCGCTTCCGACCCATTGAGAACCCTGTAAAGTTTCGGTCTATCGATGGATACTCGAACGAGGCGGTATTGAATCCTCGAGAATACCCCTGACACAAAGTATCCGCGATTCGCGAGTCTCTTCTTAATAAGGTAGCCCCGCGCTCGCGCTCGCGCTCTCGCGCACAGCTCTCTCCGCTTCGCTATTCCGGCCTCGACGTCGGACTACAATGCGGAATTTCTTATTAATTTCCCGTCGCGAGAACGAGCCGTACGTCTCGTCCTCACAATGCGCAACTTTCGCGGCAGTCTAACGAGATCGCGAGCCTGTCCGATAGGGACAGTTGTCGCTTTTCCCCCATACCGATATAATAGCTCGCGTGACGTCGCGATTTCACAAGGGTGTGTCGACCAGTCGAATATTTTCCTCGCGAGCGAGGATCACGTGTTCGATCGACGTGCTCCGATAGATTTCTCTCGTACAAATGACGCGTTTCTGCAAAACAGGTAGCTCTCTCTCTCTCTCTCTTCTCTTTCTCTCTCTTTCTCTCTCTCTCTCTCTTCCTCTTTCTGTTTGGATCTCGCGTGGATTGATCGAAGGGAAGAGAGATTGCCTTGTAATTCATCGCGGCGAGTTCGCCGGGAACGGGAACGGGAGCGGTTTCTTCGTTGCGGACGCGGTGCATACGCGACGGGAAGAATTCGTCCCGACGCGACGGCGATATAAACAAAGGCGGATTGTTTTCGACGGCGGGGACGGCGGGGAGGGAGGATGAGCTTCAGTTAAATATTTAGATTGGAGTGGCTTCCAGCTGGAAACGGCGGCTCTTCCTCTTAATTTCGGTCTGGCTCTTCTCGTGAATATACGAGAGAGAGAGAGAGAGAGAGAGAGAGAGTTTACGGCGCGCGCGCACGCGGTGCACCGTGCGGTTGAGTCGGGGAAAGGATTGCTATGATTATTTGTCTAAGAAGCGCGATCCCGGGGCGGCTGGTCGCGTCTGCTGCGAGGAATCGCGTGCGTTGCCCCCTCGCTGCAAGAAGCGCGTACATTGCACGACGAGACGGCGGAATTCTAGCTCGCGCGCGCGAGCACGCATCCACAGGAATCGTATCGCTTATTTTTGCGGGCCATTAATTGAACGGTATAAATACGGGTCGATTCATTTGAACAGTTTGCCGCGACTCGACACGGATAGTTAGTCGCATAATTGCACCGCCGCGTATTCATTACGTTATTAATCATTAAATCACGTCTGCGTTGTAACACGCGCTACGACGATCTCGGCGACGACTTCGGCGTGCCTTTCCCGCGCGCATATCCTTGGAAACTCGGAAACTCGGCCGCGCGCCGGCTATTTTACGCGAGAGCTCGGCTTTTGTATCACGCGCGAGAGAAGATTACGGTGTGACGAGGTTTCATAAAATGTTTTACGTATCACGCAGCTTGCGCATAAATCCGATCTTCGACATAACGTGGATATGTATAGGGATATATGTATATATATATATGTATATATACATGTACACACACATACACACTTTTTACAGAACTTTATAGTTTGTTCGTCTAGGGCAGAACAAGGTATTTCCTCAGTCACTTTTATCCAACGAGCGACGTCGTCGGTTGACTTGTACTTGACGATAAAGCCGCGGGAGATGGCCACGTGGGCAGATAACATTACGCGTTTGCCGCATACAAACTGAGTAAACAATTAGCACGTCGCGTCGCGTCGCGTCGCGTCGCGTCGCGGCTGGCCTTTTGCGTGGAAAATTAAATGTCCGATATAATGTACAGAAAGAGAGAGAGAGAGAGAGAGAGAGAGAGGGGGGGGGTAAAGAGATAGCATATGCATAGCTGACACGAGGCCGTTTCGGTAATTATGCATCACCGTCAGACGAAAGTGCATTAATTATTCGGCGATTGGAATGTAATGTAAATACGGTGCATTTCAAAAACGGCGATGATTGGTACAAATAGCGTTTTCAAGCATGCAAACGGCGCGACAAATGAGAATATGGTTACACATTAAATACGCGGCGTGCTATTTATATACATGCATTTGTGCACGCACATGAGCGCGCGGTGTGTACGGATGTATGTTTAACGCACGCCATTTTCCGCGCTTTTGCGTTTAGCCGTGATCAATATTTTATGACGATCAGATTGATATATATCCTTTTCCCTTTCTTTTTTTTTTTTTTTTTAAATAAAACCGTAAACGCGACGCTAATCAGCGTAACGAAATATCGCGATGCGTCGTAAAAGACTCCGTCAATTCCGGCATAACTTACTTGCGCGCGATACTTGTAGCTGTGCTGTCACAAAATGTGCATCAAGACGCTTGTTCGCTAGTGCATCCTTGTAATATTCAGGAGCACTGCTCTCCAGACCGAGGACTCATTGTGGACTCATCGGCGAGCGATCGATTATTATTATGAAGAATATTGCTACAAAATTTCATCCCTCGAGGAGGAAGAGATATTTTATAAGGATTATTATTATTCGTTGAGGGTTGTTATTATTAATATCAATCGGTTGTCGTTAATAAGAATATCGTTGAAAAATTTCACTTCCTAAGGAGGAGCAGATATTTATGTTGGTTTCACACAACGGGCGACCGCTCCTCCTTTTCGTATGCGCCAACACGCGTGGATATTCGCATTTTCGTCGTATCGACGAGTGGGGGGATCGATACGAGCGGTGGGGATTGGCCAATCGAAGATTATTAAAAATTAGCTTCCAGCAAGCCGAACCGCGCATGCTGCTGAGCATTTTGGATCGTTACCTTGTGATAACGCGCTCGCTGAAAATTTAATTAAGTAATGCGCGTCTAATTTAAGAGGTAATTAATGTTATTATGGAAAATTCAATTTTATCGGGACCCGTTTGTAAAACAGTGCCACGCCGAATATATAACGCGTTTACACGCCGCATTCTGCGCGTTCTTGTATTTTTAATTTCCATTATCGCGCTGCATGTTAATTGCAGCGCGTTTATTTAACGCGCATCCTTTGTAAGGATCGATACGCCGCCGAAGAGGAAAAGAGGGCCACGCAATTACGCACAACGCACCATCGGCCGCGTTGTACCGTTCGATAGAAGCGTGACACGCAACACTCGCATTAGGGCACACCGCGGAAAACCGATGATTAATGACTTATGAACGAAAGAAAAGACACAATCTCATGTTAATCTGCGCGCGCGGCGGGGCGGGGGGGGGGAGAGAGGGAAGAGATATCAGGTCGGAGCGCAACTCGGACTGACACTTGAATTTCGGAACAACGCCGGTCGCGGTCGCGTGAAAGAACGAGCCGTCGCGACCGCGCCGCCGTTCTCTCGTCTCTTTACGGAGGAATCTGGTGCGCGGTGCCTTAGTATTTCCCGAGGAGCTCATCGAGGTCGTCGCGCGATTCACCGCCGGCGCGATTAATTAATCGCGTCGCCGGGAAGCGTGTTTATTTATTAGAGCGCTGCGACGCGAACGAAAACGAGCGGAATGAGTCGCTCGGAGCCGTTGTTCGTCCGGCGGCGCAGACTGCGCGTTCTGCCGCGCGCGCAGTCCTCGACGGAGCTCGTCGAGAAACGTCGATATTCACGGCGCGCATCGAGCGCGACGCATTTTTTCTACTCGGTCTATGCACGTAGCTTGACTGCGCGGTTTTGCGGGTCACGTGTGCGATCGTGAGCAGCGCGGCGGCGCTGCTGCTGCTGCTTTTTGTGCGTCGGGGCCGCCCGATGCGGCATGAACGATTAGTTCGAGAGCGCTCGTGTGATCCGTTCACTTAATTAGGCCTTAATTATGCAGGTCTGGTGGAGAAGGCCATAGAAAAAGGGGTAAGTGGGAGGGAGAGAAGAGGGTGTCTAGCCCGCTCCGTGGATCGAACCTGATTTTCGAGTGAGTTTGATTTATGCGGAATATCGCGCGTACGTATACCGTACGCGCGAGCGTGACGAGAGTCGGTCTTGGAGGGATTGCAGATACGAGCTGTACGAATTCCCCGAGCGAAATCAAGAGTGCGATCCGTGAAACTCGTTGTTCTTCCCCTCTTCCTTATTTCGCCATAAATCGAGAAAGCTGGCTCTAATCTCGTGTAGACGAAAGCGCCGGCCCGGCCCGGCCCGGCCCGGTCGGCTCTCGCTTGTGATTGTTTTCTCTAGATTAAACGTTTTCTCTTAATCTTGACGAAGAAACGAGCTCTCTCTCTCTCTCTCTCTCTCTCTCTGTCTCGTCGAGCGTCGTCAATTCGCCGAGTCCCGCCACCGAAGATATTCGATCGTCAAATTGACTACAAACGTCCGCGGTCGCGGACATCGAGCGGGACAGCTGCTGCGCCGCCGTTCATTGCTCGTCGCAAAAACACTCGGATGTTCCTTCACATTCCATCGCGAGCGCGGCAAAACGCAGAGCGGGGAATAATTAAGCAGCGGAATTGCCTGGCATGAACTATCTATCTACTGAATATTATCGCACGAGGGTCGCGCCGCGCCGACGACGGATATTTCCGACGTCCTCGGAGTGTAATTCCCGGAGACTCGTCCCGACGGACGACAACGGTGGATACGTACGACGTTCACGACTTCGCCCTCGAACTCTAATCGCCGCGTGGATCGCGTTTTTCACGTAATCGACACTGTCTCCCTCGCGATTGTTCGCGACACCGCCCCGCGCCGCGAACGGACGGACGGACGGACGGAACGACGGAGGTGCAGGTGCGAGCGACGAATTGTTGGAAGTGCATCGAGCTCTCTCATCGACATCGACACATCCCGGCGTCCGAGAGCGCGCGCTATCGTCGATGAATAATGTATCTGCATACGTCGCTCGTTCGCTCACTCGCTCGCTCGAACAGACGAAGGAGGAGGAAAGCCTTCAGTAAAAACGCGCTGGAAGTAGACAAGTCGCGGTACCGACGACAATTTTACGTGTCTCTCGCCGTCCACCATCCTCCTGCCGTCGCTCTCTCTCTCCTTCTCCCTTCTCTCTTCTCTCTCTCTCTCTCTCTCTCTCTCTCTCTCTGTCTTCTCTCTCTCTCTCTCTCTCTCTCTCTCTCTCTTCTCTCTCTCTCTCTCTCCTCTGCTCTCTCTCTCTCTCTCTCTCTCTCTCTCTCTCTCTCTCTCTCTCTCCTCTCTCTCTCTTCTCTCTCTCTCTCTCTCTCTCTCTCTCTCCTCTCTCTCTCTCTCTCTCTCTCTCTCTCTCTCTCTCTCTCTCTCTCTCTCTCTCTCTTCTTCTCTCTTTTCTCTCTCTCTCTTGTTGCATCTCCTCATTCCTGGCTTTTGCCAAAATAAGCGGAGAGCGGCGCGAGAGCGCGTTGCGCAATTTATTATTCCCCCTCGATCTCTCTCTCTCTCTCTTTCTCTCTCATGCCGGGCTTTGTGTTTTTTCCCGTAAATAACGCGCATCGTCCGACGAAATGATCCACCGTGGATAATTCTCGCGCAACTGAACACGTCTCATTGTGTGTGTGCGCGCGTGCGCGCGCGCATGGTGACGCATTTATTTATCAATCGAACCGACGCATTGTCGGGGCTTTCTTGTTTGTAACGCGAGTCGACCGTAACTGTGTAGTGACCCGCATTGAATATTTGATTCTTAACGGACGGACAAATGTGCGAACCCCCGTGTGAGCACGGGGATTGTATCTAACGAAGGGTAAGCAAAGAGGGATGAATTAAAAGCGATACCGTGGTACTGCTATTCGAGTTTTAGGTCGAGCTCCGCGCGACGTATCAATCCGACGTCAAGCTCGACGATGAGTTCTTGTTCTCTAACGCGTTGATTAATTTAGGATAGTATCGAATAGAGAAAAAGATAGAAACAGAGAGACAGAGCGGGGCGGCAGAGGGAGGGGGAGACAAAGAGCGAGGGAAAATTGGCACAATGCGTTCGGCATTCAATGTCGCTTTAATACATATTGATGTTCGATACATATTTCAGCATCGGATAGCTGTGTAGATAATATTGTGAGTACGCATTCGTTAGGTTCGCTCGGTACGATATAACGATAGCACTTTAGCTAGAACAAATTGTGCACTCTTGCAGCTGCGGCGCGTTGTTTGCGCTCGGAGCGTGTATTTGTTTGTTCATTACTGTCATTACACACTTACACACGCGCGCACATGTCCGGTTGTTGTTGTTCACCCAGCGCTCCTTCCATCGTAAAAACAAACATGACGATTATCGCGCGCCTTTATCACGGTAATCCGCGGTTGTATCGTAAATTCTGCGCGAGCCGCGCGAGCTTGCGCGGCTCCTCAGACGAGTCGCCTTCCGCAGACGAGATCGCGCCAGCTACTTCGAAGGGTGACGATGCTCGCACAGAGGAAGGCAAAAAAGCCAGCCGCCTTCCGCGAGATTGCTCGGCGCGTTTAATACGGTCGCTTCGCACACCTCGTTTGTCTCATATTGCGACGTTCGTAGCGCTTATCACGCCGAAGGGACGCGAGTCGACGCGTCCGCGATAAAAATCGACGCAGCTCCGCGTATCGAGGGGCGCGTCACGCGCATTCGATCGCTGAATTTAAACTCGTCTTCGCCATCCGCGGCTGTGATTTATAGGTAAACTAAAATATCGCGCGTGCCGGCGCGCGCACGATAAAAATAATCCAACCACGCGGAAAGCCGGGAAACGCACGCGCGCGCGTGCACACAAACACACACACACATACACACACACACATACACGCACACACACGTAAAAATTGACACTGGGATGCGCCGCGCAAATTTCATTTTCTCGGATCGAGATTTACGCTCGCCACAAGCGAGCGCGCGCCACCCCTTCGGCCCGCCCCGAGATGCACTGCGGTGGATTACTTTTTTCCGCCCCTCTTTCTCTCTCCCTCTCGCTTCCTCTTCGTCTCTCCCTCAAGTTCCACCCCCGCCTCTTTCGCATTCAGCAACCGGCGTTGCTTGCCGGCGTTCTGATAGTTCGGACGTCACGATGCGGTCGTAGCGAGCTTGAAAAAAGCGGTATCTTTACGAGGATGTGTCTTCCCTTTTTCTTTTCGTTTTTTTCCTTTTTCTTTTTGCGGTGATCCCCGCCGGCTCTTACCTCCGCCTTGCCGAACTTCCACTTTCCGTGTTTTTCCTCGGATTCGTCTGGCCGCCCCTGCGGCCGGCCCCGTCCACCCTGTCGACGATCAGAACGAGGGTAGGAAAAGCGACTCACTATCGGGACATTCTCGACGGAGCGACGCACTCGCATCCACACGTACACGTCGTATAACGAGCGATCGTTGGCTCGATGCCAAGCGTGGAATTTCGACGAATCCCTGTTGCCAATCAGCCGACCTCGCCCGACGTACGATGAAAATCCCGGCGAAGCGGTCGCGTCGAGCGCATTAAAACGAGACACGGTTGTTTGCATCGCCGTCTTACAAGTACCGTTGTTTAGCGTTTGGCTCTGCGCGAGACAGTGCGAGGACAGCGCGGAGGACAAGCGCGTAACCGAATTGTTAGGAAGAACGAACGAAAGAGAGCCTCCTAAATGACGTTTGTAATCTGGCGGTGAAGCATCTTGCATCTCTGCAAACGATATATACCGCGTCCTTTCGCTCGCCAGCCGTTTAAAGTGCTCTCAACTTTTCGTAAACGACATTTCGCGCTCTTGCATTATTCCCGCTTATGAGCCCCGCGGAGGGTTCTGTATATATTTTCCATGTGCTCGCAAATCATCTCATTTGAGGTACAAACCAGATTACAGCTGTTAATTTGTTGTATTTGTTGTGAAATATGCGCGACGACACGTAGCGTATATTCACTTCACTTGCGCGCGAAGACAAAGACAAACGTGTTCGCGTTCTCTAAATATTCTCGCTGCCAATTACACTCTCCTCCCATTGGTTGGTCGTTTCATCTCGTGAGTGACGGCGAATGCCAAAATGTTGTGAAAAATTTACCGGCAATGGAAACGCGGCATGTTTAGACGAGTGTATTCGAGTTGACCTTTTGACATGACGCGTACCCGATCGTTCGTTCGTTCGTTCGTTCGTTCGTTCGTTCGTTCGTTCGTTCGTTCGTCCGTTCGTTCGCTCGTTTGCTCGTTCGTTCATTCTTTCATTCTTTCGTTTGGTCAGTCGATCGGTCGAATTAAATGTTAAAATTGTGTCGCTAGCTAGAGTGTATTTTCTTGGAGTACGCGAATGCACGCGTGTTGCGACGCAAATCGCCAACGACGATTCCGAAGGCCGCCTTTATAGGGTTGCTCGCATTTATATTCCTCTGAAAAAAGAAGAAGACCGTGGTGGTATTGTACACGAACAGTGTCGGGTAGACCAAAGTAAATGCACCGGCGGAAGAAACGCACGCGGCGGCAAGAGCAATATTATCGTTGAGAGGGAATGATAACACCCCGGCCGCATATGTTACTGCACGAAGATACAAGTGTCCCTTTCTCCACCCGATCTTCCCCTCTCTCTCTCTGTCTCTCTCTCTCTCTGTCTTCTTTTCCTACCAACCCAACTCCCAAACGGTACTAGGATCAACAAAGGGGGCCCTCGGCACATCTGGATATTTTAAAAGCGAGAGCAGAGAGTTACGACTGCCGTGATATTTATTCCGTCGATAATTGCTTCTGCGATTAGTGCGTGCACATTAGAGGCGCCTCGAGACCTCCGACTCATCGGATTTTCCGCTCGTCCTTTCGCCTCGGTCTTCACGCCCGTGTTGCGGGCGGGTGTGTTTCTCAGAAACATTTTCGGGGAAAAACGATTGCGAGCTGAATCGTAAACCTGACACACGAACGAGGTCGAATTGAAAAGAGAAGGAAAAGAGAGAGAGAGAGAGAGAGAGACAGAAGAGCATGAAGAGGAATTCTCCGGCGGTATACTGAGTCGCCTGAGAGAAGAGAAGAGAAGGTGCCCCACGAAATTAGGATAGCTGGCCAATCTACGTATAGCTCTCTCGCGCGATCGGCGCTCACGCATAATACCCGGAGAGTTGTTCGCCGCAGAGCTGCTCTTAAGCTAAACATTCCGACGGATTTTCGCCGGGCGCGTTCACGATCGTTGAATAGCAATGAGATTCCTCCCCGGTGTATTCCGCTCTCCTTCGCCAGAGGCGGCGGCGGCGGCGGAGAGACGCCGAAAATTTTCCGCACGATCCGGGAAAAAAGGCGTCGAGCGCCGCCGCCGCTGCCTTGCGCGCCACGAGAAAATCGCGCGAAACAAAACTTAACAAGGGCACTTTAAAGTTGCCCGCGGCCTCGGCGAGCCGCCGAGCCGCGCGCCGGGGCCCACGGCAAGGCCAAGTAGGATTGTTAGAACTCCATTTCGCTTGATTGTAATTCCATTTTTCTCGTCGGCAAATAAACGCCTTGGTGCCCGCGTCTATCGCGTTACCGGCGAACGGCGGAAAGTTTCGGTTCGACGGCAGTTAAATGGCATTCACCACATCGGGCGGTCCTACCCACCCCCAACCGCGCCCTTTGCAAGCTCAATTTTTTTCCCCATCGCGTGTTTCCTCGTCCCATGTATCTTGCTTTTTCCCTCGCTCTCTCTCTCTCTCTCTCTCTCTCTCTCTCTCTCTCTCTCCTCTCTCTCTCTCTCTCTCTCTCTCTCTCTCTCTCTCTCTCTCTCTCTCTCTCTCTCTCTCTCTCTCTCTCTCTCTCTCTCTCTCTCTCTTCCCGTCGCACGCATTTCTCTCCTCGCTGCATCCTACTTCTCTTCTCGCTCTTTTTCCGCCTTCTCTCGTTCCGCATCGCATTGCCTATTTGATCTTTCCCCGCTTGTCACGCCGAACACTCGACGACCTCCATCTCGCTCAAGGCTAATAATTTTATATAGTTGTAGCGCGCAGAGCGATCGCACTTCGATACTTGGACTGCTTTTCCATCCCCGTCGCGTGCGCGACTTCGAACTCTTCTCTCTCTCTCTCTCTCTCTCTCTCTCTCTCTCTCTCTCTCTCTCTCTCTCTCTCTCTCTCTCTCTCTCTCTCTCTCTCTCTCTCTCTCTTTCTCTGTCTCCTTCTCTCTCGTCTCTCATCGCCAACTTACTTATATTTCCATTCCATCCATTTCCCATTCCACCGAGTGCCGAGAGAAACGTGAGTTTGTTGCTAACTGTCGTACAATAATCCGGGAATGGAGATTTTTCGCGTTCACTGCAACCAGGAAGTTGTCCAGCGTCGCCACGTAGATCGAGGTAGACCGGGTAGGAAGCTGGCCTTTGAAATTATTATTCCCGTAATAACGACGGTGTCCTTCTTTTTTGCACGTCGCATCGCGATGAAAATAAGGCAAAGACGTTCGTCGCGCGCTTATTGGTCGATCTTTACAAGCAGAAACTTTCCGGGCTGAAGGAATATCCGCGCGAAATTTCCCCGCCAGCGAAATGAAGAAGGGAAATAAGCAGGGGGAGAGAGAGAAAGAGAGAGAGAGAGAGAGAGAGAGAGAGGAAAAGAAATTGAATTGCTGTTTAAAATTACAGAGATACGAGACCGCGAGAGAGGAGGCGCGGCGGGTATCGAGAGCGTCGCGAATCGAAATTGATTTAATCTCTTCTTGTTGCAAACCCACAGAATGACGAACGTGGGAAGCCTCGGTTTTGATTTTACGCGTCATCCTTCGCTTGTGACTAAAGAGAGACCGCCCCCCGTTAACCGAGCCGGAAATTTAATCCGTTTCTGTTGAAATCATAATACGATTTGCGCAGATCCGTCCATTGTCTCGTCGAATTAATATCAACAGGAATATCGTCGCCAGTAAAGCGCATAATGAAATTCCAGCAACAATTTGTAAATTCAGGGCAAAAACCTACTATCGCGCGGACGAGAAGAAAGCGGAGAATGCGAAGCTATACGCGGGTTACAGCCTCGTAAAGCAGAGGCAGAGTGAATTTGAAGTCGCGACGAGACCTCCCCCTCCCTCTGCCCTGCCCCTGCACACGCCAGGAACCGGATACTTCTGTTTTCATCAACGAGTAGGTGGCGGAATAGCGCGCTTTTAATCAATTTCGCCCGCGGGCATTTATTTCCACGCGTGCGTGCAAAAAGCGGCACGAGAGCGGCAGAGCGAGGCGAAACCTCGGAAAACTTCGCGCGGACGTTCATTATGTAAAACGGTCAGCATTCACTCGCGCGGGCGAACTTTATCGAACAATAATACGGACGAAAATATCAGCCAAAAAATACTGTCGCCGGACGACGGATAATGGCGAAGAAATCAAATATCGGCACGGCTAACCGGATTTGTTACAGCGATACTCGGATCGCGTTGGTCGATATTTCGGGAATAAACCGTTCCTCTCGCGCGGTGATACAACAGTTTGTCAGTAGGAGAACCGTGCAATCGCACTCCCCTCGCGGTCGTTCCTCCGCAATGTGCACACACACACACACACACACACGCGCGCGCGCGCGCGCTCGCACGCACTTGCCCTTTCGCCTCGCACCTATGCGAGCGCGCGCGAGCGAATGCGTTAATTGTTACTTTTTTTTCCTTCTTTTTTTTTCCGATGCACCCGATCGTATCTAGATGTAATGAAAATTGCACGTCAGCTCGAACCAGAAAATATTTTCTCGTGTTTGCGGAACGGACGAGAGAATGAAGCAGAAGTGAATTATTATTAATCGAGTTATTTGTAAATACATACACGGTAACAAAGCGAAAATCGTAGCAATACCGTAGAAAATTACGGTGTGGAAACTGCGCGCGCGCGCGCGCGGACGATCTCGCTGAAAATAATCTGTCAGGAAACCGTGAGCGATCCGTGGGAAGACCCGTATCGAATTCCACGACAAATATTTACAAAATCTCGTGATGAAAGAGGGGCGAGTGCAGAGGGAGCGGGGGCGGGGCAGAGGGTGGACGAGTTATGGAAGGATCGTTCATCCGTGCGGCCGGGCTTCTTGTATCCGCGGTGTTTTCTTAAGATACGTTAAGAGAGGAAGTGTCATCCCTCTCGACAACGTCTCATTCGCTCCGGCTGGGCGTTCCGCGACGGCTTCGGTGAGGGCGGACGCGCGCACACGTGTGCTCCCTTCCTCTCTCTCTCTCTCTCTCTCTCTCTCTGTCTCTCTTTCTCTCTCCCTCCCTCTCTCGGCCGCTTCTTCTCGGCCGTCTCTCGCGATATCACGTTGGATTTATCACAATATAAACATTTACGTTTTCCCTCATTATACGGCGACCCGGCCGGTAGAAAGCGCTGATTCGTAACCGCCGACAGAGAGTTCTCCATTATATATTCCTCGTTCAACTGCGCACACCATACAACCATCCAGAATACTATTGCCCCCGCTACGTTATTTGTAACGTTATTCGCGCTCGCGTTCGCGCTCGCGCGATCCCGTATAATTCTCGTATTGTTGCATTTTATGTGATCGCCGGCTGCATTATCGATTATCCCCGTGCGTAACGGTATCGCACATACGTGTGTACAACGATATTTTATTACCTTTGCCCTCTTCCTTCAAGGTGGTGCTTCGTGAAATACGATACAATTTCGCGGGTTTGATTGCGCGTTCGCGTCCGGCTGCAAACACCGCGCTGCAACGCCCGTATCCCGAACGCGGGCGGACGCGACGGTGACGAGAAAAGAGGCGTTCGCTCGCGAGATATCGAGATTCGGGGGTTTCGGGGGATCTTGGCAAATCAGTCAAACTCTCGAAGCCTGCCGTCGTATAAGATAACGAGCTGATAAAGGAGGGCGGGAACGGTGTCAATCGCGCGACTGCTTCCGTCGTTAGTCGGTAACGCCGGTCATTAAAGTTTCCCTCTCTCGCAATATTTTCCGCTCTTCCTCACCGTTGGCCTTTCGCGTCAAAGCTCGCCGATGGCGAATCATATATCTTCTCTCTCCGGAACGCAACGACGCGCGGCCAAGCCCGCGGGAGAGAGAGTCTCAGGGCGAAACTTATTTGTCTCCTCGGATCTTCGTCTAAGCATTTGCAATTTCGCTACGTAATATCGTAGAGCGGAGGGCGGCTCTATCGATCGCAACGAAGATGCGACGGTAATAGTATCGAAAGGAGCCGGGAGAATTCGGACCGTCGCACAGTGGGGCCAGATGACACTTTTTGGTTGAAAATTCTCTAGATCATCGACACCAATGGATGAGGTTGATCCTGAATAAATACCAAAGAGATCTGTCTAGCCGAAATTTTGAAAAAAATTACCGGTTCAGGGTTCATGGGTTTAGGGTTTGTCTTAAAAGTTTCAAGGCTCGAACTTAATGTTTTGTAGCTGAATATTCAACCTCGAGTATTATTAGGTTCTTGAGCTATGGCTAGATTGGGTTCTTGGACTATTTGGGGCTCTCTATATATATATATATATACGACGGCTTCATGCATCCACGAGAGCTAAAAAGTTCTCGGATTGATAGATTCCTAGGTTGATGGGCTTAAGATTCAAAATCCCTCGGTTTTGCGCTTAACGGGTCTATATATTTGATGTTTTTGTATTTTGGGCATATGAGTTGGGGGGGATGATGGGTTTCTGCTTCAAGATCGATAAATCTCGAGGTGCCTGTTGATTGGTTTCATAGTTTCAATCCGCTGACTACGCTGTTAGACAGAAATAAGTGTCGAATAATGAGTGTTTCACAAGTTTAACGATAATTTTTCCTCTTTTGGGGCTAGTAATTCGAGAAAAAAATTTTGTTTTAATTTTGGCAAGACAGACCCCCTTCGGAATTTATTCAGAATCAACCTCATCCATTGGCGTCGATGATCGGTTGGGCATTCAGGTCTCTAGAGAATTTTCAACCAAAGAATGTCATGTCCGGCCCCACTGTCGACGTCGGGGAGCGTTGAAATCGGCGGCTAAATGCAACGAGCACACTTGAGACGCACGATGGCCGGGTGTAATATCCAAAAATACTTTGCCGATATTAATTTTTTATGCCGGGCGAATACTCGATGCGTGCGTGGATTCAATAATTGCCGATAATTCCGCGATTTCATTTGCGGCGGAATTCATCGCGGGAACAGAGTAAGGGAAGGAACGAAGTATAAGGGAGATATTTCCACCGCGAGAGATGGCAAGTTGCCGCTGCACATGGCACACGCCCTTCGACGACGACCGACGGCGGCGGGGGATGAGGGAACGTGGAAGCGCGAGTCGACGTAATAAATCGCCAACTCTTTCGGGGAATAAGGCGCGCGCGTGTGCGAATGCGAGAGACTACAGCTGCCCCTCCCGCCTCTTTTTATTCGCCACTCAGCGTCGACCGCGCTTAACGAAGTAGATTTCCTTCGACGGCTCGTCGACTTACGCCGCGAGAGGGAGGAAAGGAAAGAACCGGGCGGGAGGAAGAGACGATGCACGGAGGAGTTATAGCGTGCTGTGTCAACCGAGGAATTCGTAATCCCGCCTTTCGATCGATACACGCGGATTGTGGGCTACCTAAGGGGGGCCGGGGATCGCTCGGTTTCGGCACGTTCTCTCGTCCTCTCGTCGCGGTTCTGTTTCTCACACACTCTAACAAGCCTTAACGAGTCATTGTGAGCGTGGCTGACGGGCGTTATTTATGCCCCGCGTGGCGCATTCGTAATAAAAGCCGCGCTCCCTCCGCTCTCCCGCGTACGTACGGCTGCAGCGTCCTCCAGCCGAGGTGCTGAGAGAGAGAGAGAGAGAGAGAGAGAGAGAGAGAGAGAGAGAGAGATCAGGCGAAGCAAATGAGTTGTAAACCGCGGCTCGTAAAGGAATTTCTGTCGGGCTTTTACGATTTCAGAGATTTAGAACCGGCGACTCCAGACGAGACGAAGGCTGCGAGGGAAAGCGGCCGAAGGGTGGCAATGGTGGTGCGGCTCTCTGCCGACGATGACGGCGACGCGGAGGGATGTATAAGCGTCGCCGTCGTCGGCGTTGACGTAGTCTCGAGTCGCAAAGGAACGGAGCCTCGGAGGACGGACGCGAGTATGATTAGAAAGCGCGCGATCCTCTCGCGCGGCTTCCGTGAAATCCTTTAATTTCGCTGGCGAAGTAATTGCGGCGGCGATTTAACGCAGCACGGCGCGTATTTCGCCGTCGTCCTCCTCCTCTTTCGCCTCCTGCTTCCTCTCATCGTCCTCCCTAGTCGTCGTCGTCGTCGTCGTCGCCGGATGTCTCTCGGACAATTTCCACGTTCGCCAAAGGTACAAAGGGAGGATAAATAGCGCGTACGAAGCCCTTCGCGACGAGCCAGCTCGTCTCATCGCGATCGACGGGGAATCATTATCCGCTGAGATTCCACGCCGAGTCAATGGATGAAAGATGCACGACGAGCCAGACATCTGCGCGGACAACATCTGAGCTGAACGAGTTTGGTTAATCACTGCGCTCAAAATTACGATCTATCAATGTATTTTTAGCGAGTCCCGTGGAAATTTCGCCGCGTTGTCTTATTAAAGCACGGCATTCTTTCGCCACGCGCGTCGACAAGCTTGCCGAAGTGATGAGAGCATTGTCACTTCCGCGTGTCGTCGTCGTCGTGGTCGTCGTCGTCGTCGTCTGCGCGTCGCGAAACACGCGTTAAACTATTCCCTCCGCTTTTGTCCTGCATTCGCACCAAGCGCGTGTTATTTATGTAGAACGCGACACTCGCACGCGCGCGCGCGCTAAGAATAAAGCCCAAGTTTTTGCATCCCACTTCGCGAGCTTCTCCCGCGACAAGCGTAAGAAAAATGAAAAACCGAAACACATCGTGTCGCAGCCTACCGCACCGCCGCTGCTCTCCGCCCGCGTCCTGTAGCTTTGTATTCTCCACGACGCTTTTTATCATGTCGTCTCTCCTCGTCTCTTCTTACCGCGAGCTGCGGACCGACGAGCTCGCGCCGCGTCTTCCGCGTGTAAGGTGAATATCGCGAAGAGGCAATTATTGACCAATTATTTAGCCCGCTTATCAAGCGATCACGTGACCCGCTCGATAGCCGTCGAGCCGACCGCGAGCGAAAGTCGTGCGATCCGCCGCGGCAGTCGATACGCTGCGGATGCATTAAGAAGAACGGGTAGTTTCGTGTCGGAGGGGGCCGCTTGAGCGGAAACCGCAACGTTGCGTTGAAAAGTGCGCGCATACATTACGGAAGCTAATTATGGAGGCTCGCGTGACGCGCCTTCGAAAAGGAGCACTCGACGCGGAGAAGGGAACGCCCGGTTGATAAAGCTCGATCGAGGGGCCGCGTAATCGCGCAAAGTGGACCCCCGGCTCTCCTTCCGCGCCTGCCTCTCTTGGCCTCTGCCTTCCACCTCTGCTCTCCGCCTCTTTCCCTCCTCCTCCCCCGCCCCACCTGCTATTTTCATGGCGGAATTACCTCTCTTCCGATATTCAAGATCTTCCGTCGGTTTGACGGAAGAACCCGCCGACCGAGAGCAGAGACAAGGGATGGACTTTTTGCTCTCATTGAATTATTATGCAAAGTAGCAATTAACTTTTCCATTCGGTAATGGCGCGCCCGAGACTTTCATATAAGGGATGACCGATGAATATTTAAATATAATGCGCAACGCGAATCGCCCGCGCGAATATCTCGTCTCCCTTTACTCCCCCTGTGACTCTCCCTCTCACTCTCTCTCTCTCTCTCTCTCTCTCTCTCTCTCTCTCTCTCTCTCTCTCTCTCTCTCTCTCTCTCTCTCTCTCTCTCTCTCTCTCTTTCTCTCTCGCTCTCCTCTGGCCGCGTCGAGCGCGGGCCGATTGGACGGCTTCCTTGGCTTCGAAAATGAAATAGATTCTGCCGCCTAGATGAAACGCGGATTAAAGCCCTATTTACATGGCGCGGTAGTACGCTCGCGCGAGGGCACGTTGTATGCGGGAATTTTTAGTGGATTTTAATAAAGGAGCGCGATATGAATATCGCATAATCTTCCGCTCGCGCCTTAATTAAATTTGTTGAGATTCAATTTTATGCGATTAAAGGGGCGACTTTATTAAAAAGGAAAAAAAGCTTAAAAAAGTCGATTTTCGCTGCGAAAATACTTATTCGTTCTCGTAAAACTAAGATTAGTTCTCTTCAAGATCGCAGAAAGAGAGAGAGAGGGAGAGAGAGAGAGAGAGAGAGAGAGAGAGAGAGAGAGAGAGAGAGAAAGAAAAAGGAGGGGGCGGGAGAACGTTCTCTCGCTCTCCAGGCGCAGATCCGTATCTCTGTTTCTGTGCCCCGCGATGTCTCGGCTATAATTATCTTTCTGCGACGGCGTATACTTCGTTTATTACGTCATTATGCGCGGGATACACGAGTTGACGTATTTCTGCCGCGGCTTTATCCGGAGTTCTAAAGTGCTCGTGGTTGGCCGCGAATAATATTGGTCCAGAAATGGCTCGTCACCGAATGTCGTCGTATTACCGTGGAAGCACGCAGTTCGCTCGGAAAAAATTTCGGAGAGAAAATTGGAGAGCGTAAAAGAGCCACGTACAAGCGAAAAATATTACCTATTCATTATTCGATAAAATACATCGAGTTAGCATTAGTGTATAAGAGGCAAGAGGGAAACATATTCGCGGCTGTGGCCTCGGCGGTGTTTACCTCCGTCGCGTGCATCGAGCTATCAGCGTCGCGTTGAGAAATTAATCTTAAACATTCAAATCAAGTACACACTGGGGCGGCCAATTGTTCACCGATAATCGTCCGATGCCGCGCGGCACGTTCTTCAAGTGACGATAAGCGACGAAAAAAGCTTCTCACGTTTGACACAATCAAATATCCGCCACTTGCGCGCTTCCTTTTCGCGGATACGCTCTGACATCTTCGCGTGTCATGACTACGCAGGTGTCATGACAAGAGCACATGCGACTCGCACGAGCGCTCACGCCGCGGTGTGTCAAGAAGAATGCCGTTTGTTTCACGTTCATACGTCGATTCGTCGCCGACATACGGCTCTTTGAACTTTCAAACACGACGTCGGTCTTTCTTTAAGACGAACGTGCGCGTTACTTTGTTTGCGCATCGCGCCGAGCACTTGACATTTCGCTGTCTACGATGGCGCGCGACTTTGTCGATGTGCTCAACAAACCCGAGCGCCCATCGGACGCGATTTCGCCGCTCGTAGATATTTCCATGCCGAAAAGTCGCGCAGCGACTGATGAAATTGCACTCGAAACTCAAAACTATCCCGCACGCGATGAAAGTGTGCGGTCATCTCTCTCTGTATCGCCGAACCATTGAATGACGGAGGTCGGAATACGTCGGTCGATCAGCTCTCAAGCTACAGGTAAGCCGCACCTGCGATCAGTCCGCGACAAATCGTCGGCTCGGCTTGGAGCCGAGCGAGTCGGAACAAGCGATGAAACGGGGATCGCGCCGCAGGGGAGTAGAAATCTCCGTTCGCCGTGGCGCTCGAGAGAGAATTTTCATTTAATATTCATAAGCTGTTCCCCGCAGTTTACGTTTTACGTTTCCGCAGCACGAGGAGGAACCGCACAGGAAGACTTATTCTGCTTTAATCCGCTGTTTCGGGCCGCGCCGCGCCGCGCCGCGCGCAGTCGACTCGCTCCGTCGTCGAGCGTGTTCGCCGAGACGAACGTCGCCGTGGGTGCATTTAAGCGCGGTGTGTGATCTCCGCGGAGCGGCGAATAAGTATCTATCTCTCGTCGAAAGCGCGATACACTCGCCCGCTCTCTCGCTCGCTCGCCTGTTTAACATCGAGCACGCGCGAGCGTAAGTGGCCGGCGCGAAACATAACTACAATTAGTCGGCGCGCGCGGCGTTGCTGATGAGAACAAACGCCCTGGACGCGAGCGCTCGGTAGATTCGGTCGGAATTTAGAGGCTGCCGGCTGCAGCGGGCCTCCTCCCCCGCGATCCTGGCGGCGGTTGTTAGCGGCCAAGGCATGTTCGAATGACGCGGCGGCGGCGGCGGCGGCGGCGGCGGCGGCGGTGGTGGCGGCGGCGGGGCCTGCCGTGCCGATGATTGCGGAGTCGCAATGCAGTCGCATATTATATCGCGTGCATAATAACGGGCTCGCATGAATGCACGGCGTTTTCGGTGCGTTCACGCCGGCTCGAGTGTCGACAAAGGCTGAAATTACGCTGACGTTCGCGGTTCCATTTTCGCGCGCCCCGCTCGAACCCTCCTCGTCTTGCCAACTTTCGGGGCTTCGGTTACGCGCTATTACGGCGACGTGTTGGCGCGCTACGTAACTCGCAGCTCGTCGTTGTCGTCGTCGTCGTCGTCGTCGTCGTCGTCGTCGTTTTGCGAAGCAACGTTAGAAAGAAGAGGAAAAGGGAAGCTAGGACGTGGAGGGGGAGGATAAATTATAATCAAGCGTCTCGCTCGCGTCGGGTCTCGCGTTTGCAAGGGCGATTAATTAAATCACGTTACGTCGATGTCGGAGAGGCGTCTTGTCGCGCGATCACGTCACGGATTTCGTGATGAGATACAATTATCATGCTGCCGCAATTTCTCAAGAGGCGCAAGGAGCTTTCTCGTTCTCCCTCTCTCGCCCGCGGTAGTCGTAGAAGCGTGCCGACGAGCTAACGCGTGACGTCGCAAAGTTTTAATTCAGCCTGAGCGCGATAGAGAGAGATAGTCAGGTCTCACGAGAAATAATAAGAATAACGCAAATCGATCCAACCGGCCGGCAATTGAAGTAACGTTCTACCGGCGGATCGCAGGCGTCGCCGCCTGCGACTCGAAGGAGCTCGAGTGGAGCAGCACTCGACGCAGCGTCCGACGTAAGACGGACGGACGCGACCGGGGCGAGAATCCACTCCGCCAGCATTCTCCGCCGGCGATAAGTTCACAATCAAAGCCCGTCCAAGGCGCGGGCTCACTTTGCGACTGATACGCGCTGCGCCGCCGGCAGGTGGCTATCGATCATCGGCCGCCTTATCGCGTCCGCGATAGACACGCCGCTCTGTCATTTATCTCGTATCCGCAGCGCGTTATCCTCACCTCCGCGCATCGTCATCTGCACAGCGCATCTGCGGAGACGCATCTCTCCGTCTCTCCTCAGGACGCTGAATGGGGGGTGACTCATCGCGCTCGTTCACCGGCTGTATGTACCGTTGAGATTCAACGCGCGTGCTCAACTTTGTCGCATCGGCCGAGCTCGCGTCTGGGGACAAAATATCGGCGATTTTGCCGCCGGTCAACGACGAGAAAGTGGAGCGAGAACAAAATGAGACTAATCATCTGGTTGGCTTCGCGGCTAATTAGCTGGGCGTAGGCTCATCGACTGCCGCCACCGAGCGGCGAAAGCAAAGGTGAGGCTCATGATCGCTCGATTGGAAGATGTAATCGATTCTATTGATTCTACTTATATCTCTACGATCTCTCTTCACCTTCTCCCTCTCGCCGTCGTCGTCTTTCTTTCTCCGTCGTACGCTGCTGCGCTCTCGACATATTTATGCTCGCTAATAACTTGCGTATATTTATTATCGCTCCAGGCATCTCCGTTGTACTAGCGTGTGCGCAATATGGATTATACAGCGCTCTTTTTACATCGTACGGTTTAATTAACACTACAATAGGGAAAGGGAGAGAATACAAATTCATTTTGACGTAGCTTAACGCGCTCACCTCACTGAGGCGGCTGAAAATTCGAGGATTCATCGAGCCGGATCATCAAGGTGTTATCCGGTATCGCAAAGTTCGCTCCGAGATCTGTAGATTAACCGCGGAATTATGAATACGACGGCTGAAGAGAGAGAATCGATCGCGGCGTGTACTCGGCGAAAAATCCCATCAGCACGGATGATCGTTGCCGACGTCAGCGGAAAGCCAGCTAGATTCGACGACCCACGTTCCGTCGTCGTCGTCGTCGTCGTCGTCGTCGTCGTCGCCGTCGCCGTCGTCGTCGTCGTCGTGACGCGCCTTATCGCGTTAATAAGCTCGACTTATTCGAGCCGCGGATTAATACGCTTAGCCGAGCGGCGAATGCGTTCGATCGGTCGGGGCGCGGCTTAAAGTCCCGTAATCCAATTAACGCAATGAAAGACGAGATTGACAGTGAGACGACAGAGTTCCGAAGGACGCGGCGCCATTCAACCCAAATCCGCCCGTGCCAAATCGATCGTCGCAATGCAAGCTGTCAAACCTGCCCCTCCCCCCTCCCCCCCCCCGCGAGACTAAGGTTGCATTACGAGCGACGTATCAACCATGGTGTGCACGCGCGATTAGCGTACAACGATAGTCCGGATAGTGGCTCGATCATAGATAAGTCGCGTTCGCCTTCGCCGGGCGATCATGCTATCGAGAGCTGTTCCGGCCGTGTACACACGCGGCGTTACACAATGTTCGCCATTTTAGGCTGTATCGCGTATCATTTCGCGTCTGAGCCCGCCAGGCAGCACGCCGTAGCGTGACGGAGCAACAGCAAGCGACGGAGCAATTTCTAACGGCGGGACGCCGCGCCAGAGCCGTCCGTACAACAACTCGGAAATGGATACGGATATTTTTCCGCGGACACGGGGAAGTTTTCACACGATAGCGGCGGGCTATCTCCCCGCCGCGCCGCGCCGGTGTTGCGCAACTGAAAACGAGAACAGCAGTTTAAATTAATACAAAAGATAACGCGCTCGCGTAAAAATTCACCGAGCCAGGCGACTCGCGACGTCGAACGCGACACGCCCCATACGATCTTTCTCTACGCCGCGAACTCTCGGAGCTCGAGCTGACGGAAGCATGCCGTTTGCGCAATGTATTATGGTTATCCGTAACTGCGGCCGATTTGTCAAACGTCGACAAATTCATTACGATCTAATCCCGCCGCGGCGATTTGCATAATTTTCGAACTCGCCGATTCGGGTCGAGATAAACGTCTTCATGGAGCGTATATGCGTGAACGAGCGAAGATTAATTAATCGCCGAATAAGGATACGTTTCTTCCCGCGCAGGAGGTGATAAGTCACCTCGAGTCATGCGAGCGCGTGTCGCGCGAACGGTTAATTGGGAACGACGTTATTTATGGCCTTTTAACTATTATTTAAAAGCTGCGTAATGACGGCGCGTTAATCAATCTTGTACACACCGTGTGTTTACGCTTTCTCTCTCTCCCTCCTCCCTCCCTCTCTCTCTCTCTCTCTCTCTCTCTCTCTCTCTCTCTCTCTCTCTCTCTCTCTCTCTCTCTCTCTCTCTCTCTCTCTCTCTCTTATTCTTTTGTATCTATAACGTAACAATGGTGATCACACGCAAGATTCGCCGTACAACAAACTTTAGACTATTCGTTATGGACGAATAATCATTCACCGTCGCCGTACCGAAAATATGCATGATGAGATGAATAGAGAGAAGAAGAGGGGGAGAAAAAAGAGAGAAGCGTCGTTTCTATTTGCCAGTCGGGAGAATTTCGCTCGTGGTTGATCAGCGACGAATAAAAGTCGCGGGGACGAACGAAATATCTTCCGTCGGTCGGACGTGGACAGTTTAGCTTTCGCAAAATAACGTGACGAGATATCGCGCGGCAGCGAAGGGGGGAGAGCGAAGGGGAATGGGAATAAAGAGAGAGAGAGAGAGAGAGAGAGAGAGACAGAGAGAGAAAGAGAGACAGAGGGTGAAAACGCGGAGAAAGAATTGGCGGAGGAAGTGATATAAACGGAACCGCCGAGCCGGTGGCGCCCGCCGCAGCCGAGAGCCACAAAACACAAAACATTCCACATTTTTCTGTGAATATACATTCGCGCAATAAAGTGGATATCGAGATCCGGGCCACTGATGGAGGCTTTCAAGCAGTAGCCCCCACCCCCGCCTCACCGACGCAACAACGATCCGCAGGCTGCAGTCGCGTACGCGCGCGACCATCACCGACATATCGACACCTACACATGTGTGTATATATATATATGTGTGTGTGTGTGTGTGTATATATATATTCGCACCACCACGCAGCGGCGGAGGCGGCTGAGGGTGGCATCCACACGGACGCGCGCAGACGTATCGACGTGTCTCCCTAGAACTGATTGCAGCAGCGTACTGGATAGAGAAGGTGGCAGAAGCTTTTCATTCGGTCGCCTTTCCTTTCCTCCTTCGTCCCACCTGCCTCCACCGCCGCCGCCGCTGCCGCCGCCGCCGCCGCCGCCGCCGCCGCCGCCGCCGCCGCCGCCGCCGCCGCCGCCGCCGCCGCCGTTGCCGCCGCCGAACGTACGTCTCCTTCTTTGCAAGCTGCAACACCGATCCCCATTCTGCTTCTCTACACTCGTCGTCCCCAGTCCCTTCTCCTCCCTGAGCCCAATTGTTCCCTTTCTCTTCCCAGGTTCTCTGCTCTTCTTTCTCTCGCTCTCTCTCTCTCTCTCTCTCCTCTCTCTCTCTCTCTCTCTCTCTCTCTCCTCTCTCTCTCTTCTCTCTCTCTCTCTCTCTCTCTCTCTCTCTCTCTCTCTTATCTCTTTCTCTTCTCGCCTCTTCTTACCGATTGTGTCGACGCAACCCCCGCGTTTGTCGTCGTCGCTCCATCTTTTTATCTTTCCTTTTCTCTCTCTTCTCTCTTTGTTGACTGCCGTTTCTCTTCTTTCTCCCCCCCCTCTCTCTCTCTCCCTCTGCTCTCGCTCTCCGCTGTTCGGACAAAAGGGAAGTCTAATAAATTCCGCCTGGAGAAATTGTCCACGAGAAATATGGAATAGTGAGTGCGAGCAAAGCTACCCTCGTCGGCCGCCTGGAGACGCCGTCGAGGACGGAAGGGAGCCGATGCGAGACGAAGTGGCCTCGCCGGGCTGCAACGGCTGGTTCCGTGGACCTCCTTGGCGAGGTCAGCGCGAGATGCGAGTACCGGTGTCGTTGAAGGGAGGGTCGAAGGTTCTAACGTCACGACCGCCGCCCTCTGTCGCCGCCGTTCCTCATTGGTTGGCGCGCGGCAGCGCGTCGCCCGCACGTGCAGCGCAGAGACATAGAACGGCTTGTCTGAATTCAGTGAATTTGTGTTGTACATGACGACCGAACACCCGTGTACCGCGCATGAATACGCATCCCGCGTCTGTCTGGCCGGCTTGACGGAGGAGACGACGGGGGACATCATCGCATCAATTTTCCCACCGCGTTTCGGCCGTTCGTTTCCGTCAGTCCCGTTTTTGCTCAGGGAAGCCACCCGGGTGACGACATCAGGAGACCACAGCTTTCCGGTTTTTTTTTTAATTTCTGCCAGGAGCAGCCAAGCGGGTTTGGTTTATAGGAAAGGACGAAGGCGTTGCGAGATTTATACACGAGCTTTAGACACGCTTCTAATTACACGCGGGGTACTTTTGGCTACACGGAAGAAGGACGTATGGACGGATGGTCGGAGGAACAGCGACTTGTGCTAACGTCGTGACTGTGGAACGTTGAACGCCGCGTTGAAAACCGCGCGAAGCAAAAAGCGATTTGCAAATGAGCGCGCGAATGTATTTTCGACATAGCGTTTCCTCCCTTCCCCCGAAAGCTCAGACTCGAGCGACGCTCGCTTCTAAGTTGATTCCCGAAACCTGAAGACAGGACAGGGGGAGCAGATTGCCGTGTGTGTGTAACAGCTTTGGTCATGCAGAATCTCGAAACAAGTTTTTCAGCCTGTCGCGGTGTGCAAACGTTGAAAAATCCGTGAAATTTACAGGCGCCTAGACGATGTACGCGTGCGATTGTTGCCACGCTCCAAAAACGGAACAGGCTTTTTCCTTTTTTCTTCCTTTTTCCTCTCTCTCTCTCTCTCTCTCTCTCTCTCTCTTTTTTTATTTTTGTTTAAATAAACGCTCGGACCACGCCATGGGAGGTCGAACGGCGTTTTAAAGTGTCACCGCGCGGACGGCGAGCGCGCCGTTAGGAAGTTTTACTTTAAAAATAAGAACGAGGCCACGCGCGGCGCTTTCGCGCTCGCGACGGTGAGAAATGATTTCGCGAGAGAATACGTCATGAAACACGCGAACGAGCGACGAGCGACGAGCGAGCGATGAAAAGAACGTCAAGGCGCGGTCTTTTACGTCCGTGACGAGTAGACAATCATTTACAAATTCCGTGAACACGACACCTACCTGATACGAATGACAGACGGCCCGAAACGTGGGTAAGCCGTTCGTATGACAGGCAGATAAGAAACGTCAGTTACATCAACCCTCTGTCGAGTAAAAACAAATGGCGCGTTCTGCAGTCTGTAAGCGACACTTTTTTCCCGCCATGCGGGCGAAGCGATAACTTGTCGCGCGATTTCCGCGTTCCGCCGGAAAAAGGACGAAGCGCGCCGCCCAACCGACCTGCGGTATATCAGAACGCCGGATTCTTAATCGGCGCGAAAAAGACGCGCGGCCGCAGCACTCCCCCCTCTCCCCCCCCCCCGCCGCTCTATCGCAACGTCGTGTATCGTATTATCGAGCGAGGACATCGAAGCGTCAGGGTGCCGCACGTTACGCATTAATCGGCGCGGCGGGATTTAATATCGTGAACCTGATTTATATCGAAACGCGGGCGAGAATCCAATCGTCCGGTATATTCCGCTTGAACATTGAATTTGCCGCTTACGCCTGACCAAACAATGACGGGGAACGCGTTAGCGAGTTAATTTTCTAACCGCCGGAGCTATTGGACCGCGAGCGCACTTCGTTAAGCTCATGGTTCGTATTCACCGCGAGCGGTTCCTTTTACCTTTAGAGGCTGCGGCTGCTCGCAAACTTCGATGCGGCCTCACGCTCATACGTCACGTAGCGCACACAACGTGTCTCGCGCGCCGCGCGATACTCACACCACAATCCCGCGGAGGCCGTTAGTTTGTTTACGATAGGCAAGCCCCGCAAAACGTGAGCGGGCGCTAACGTCTGCGTATAAATTATTAGTTCGATAATTCTCAAGCGTGACTCACTTCCAGGCATATTGGTGCCGCTGGTCTTCCGCGTACTGATGGTGGCCCACCTCGCACCCCTGCAATCCCTTCTGTCCCAGCGGTTCAAGTCCGTCGAGCTCTTCCTCAAATCCGTTGCGCACCTGTGCGCAACAGCACACTACAGCGCAGACCCGCGTTACATCACAGCGCTCTACACCCACACGCGCAAGGTTTTGCGCGAGAGAGACCGTTTCCGGAAAAAGTGGTATATTCGACGAATCGCGCACACGGAACGTAGGCGACGGCACATGGCGGCGGCGGCCGGCGCGGCGGCGGTGATGATGTTGGTGCTGGTGCAAACGAATGCTCTTTTTTCTTCCTTATTTTCCGCGAGAAGTGCGTTGCTTGGGAGAGAGATCGGATATTCAGCGGTCGCTTCGACGAACGATTGGTTTCGTCCGGAGACGGGGGGACAAGTATAATAAGAGGAAGACAGGAAAGGAAAGAAACCACTCCTGGACGCCCATTCCATGCCGCGCAACGGTCCAGCCCTGCTCCGTAATTATAACGAGAGTACGAATTGTCAAGGATATTCGTCTTTCCGCTCCGGACTTCTTGGCTTTGCCCGTGTCGCTCCTACGTCAGATAAGAGATGCGGGCGGAAGGGGAAGCTAAAGGGATCGCGCGGCTGGGAGACCGCGGAGAGGGTTTTCGGCCGAAAACTGATGACGGAGCACTCGCGTCTGTGTACTCTCTCACGGTCGAATTAAAGAATCACCGGCGATTTGCCAGAGGCATTTGCCAAGATTAACAGTCTTCGGTACGGTTTCTGGAAGGAGATAGGCCGAGGCTTTCGAATGCGTGTGTTGCGATGACACTCGCGCACACGAACGCCGGTAATTGGATGAACGTCACGTCAACAATTTTCTGGTACAAGAGGGTACGTGCTGCCGGCTAATTACTTTCTCAACGTGTGTTTCTCTCTCTCTCTCTCTCTCTCTCTCTCTCCCTCGCGCGCGCGCGCGCGCGTACCAAAGACGGTTTGCGAAACATGGTCGCGCGAACGTGAGGCGGAGCAAACGGAATTTGTTTGGCCCAGGCGACTTTCGTGCGCCATGCGAAGCGTAGGCTGGATCGCATTCGGAGATTCGACGATTCGAGCAAGTGGCCGAGGCCAGGTATCGCGCGATTCCTTTAAAATACGAGAAAAATGACGGTATCGGGCCGTTGGCAAGAGCGCGTCGAATATCGACAATGCGGCGACAATCGGTAACGGCGGCGACTGGCCGTCCAGCACCAGTCACCAGCACAGCACGTTTGAAGAAGCTGCAGGGCGATGCTCGGAGCCGAGCCGGGAGCCTTACGGATCGGTTTCTTGCACATCGCGGTTGAAT